>NW_026961616.1:0-112144 GCF_963924245.1 Chroicocephalus ridibundus
GACTTTCTCGGAACTGCTTCAAATCAACTAGATATCTTTGTGCTGTAAATCTCCCAACAGCCAAACGCAAAAGCAGCAAACATCTCGCTGTATGTCCCACATCCAAAGTGCCAAGAGAGAGCTTGCTCTCCCTGTCTTTGAGTACTGTTTTCGCTGTGCCGGTTACCTCTTTGCTAACATTCTCTTCAGCGCTGCAGGGAAACCAGGAACCACGTGGAGAAGGCACCCACACTGAAAGTGCCTGGAGGGAACATTGGGGCTTCTTCTCAGTGTCTCTGACATAGGGTTTCACTGTCCCGGGAAAGTCTCTGCTAACACCCTGCAGAGCGCTGTGCCCAATCTACAGAAACGTCTTGCGGTATCTCCTACAGGGAAAGTGCCAGGAGGGAACTGTCCATCTTGTTCTCAGTGTCTCTGAGAATTGCTCTGATTATCCCTGTGACCTCTTTGCTAAGACTCTCCAGAGAGCCGTCCTCAAAACCAACACACATCTTGACATATCTCCCTCATTGATCGCAGTGTCTCCAGGAACGGCATTCAAGGAGCCAGGAACTTTTCTCCCTACACTGTCCATTGAGTTGTCCTCAAAACCAATATACATCCTGCTATATCTCCCACATGGAAAGTGCCAGGAGGGAGAAGTGGCGATTATGTTTAGACTTTCTCGGAACTGCTTCAAATCAACTAGATATCTTTGTGCTGTAAATCTCCCAACAGCCAAACGCAAAAGCAGCAAACATCTCGCTGTATGTCCCACATCCAAAGTGCCAAGAGAGAGCTTGCTCTCCCTGTCTTTGAGTACTGTTTTCGCTGTGCCGGTTACCTCTTTGCTAACATTCTCTTCAGCGCTGCAGGGAAACCAGGAACCACGTGGAGAAGGCACCCACACTGAAAGTGCCTGGAGGGAACATTGGGGCTTCTTCTCAGTGTCTCTGACATAGGGTTTCACTGTCCCGGGAAAGTCTCTGCTAACACCCTGCAGAGCGCTGTGCCCAATCTACAGAAACGTCTTGCGGTATCTCCTACAGGGAAAGTGCCAGGAGGGAATTGTCGAGCTTGTTCTCAGTGTCTCTGAGAATTGCTCTGATTATCCCTGTGACCTCTTTGCTAAGACTCTCCAGAGAGCCGTCCTCAAAACCAACACACATCTTGACATATCTCCCACATTGATCGCAGTGTCTCCAGGAACGGCATTCAAGGAGCCAGGAACTTTTCTCCCTACACTGTCCATTGAGTTGTCCTCAAAACCAATATACATCCTGCTATATCTCCCACATGGAAAGTGCCAGGAGGGAGAAGTGGCGATTATGTTTAGACTTTCTCGGAACTGCTTCAAATCAACTAGATATCTTTGTGCTGTAAATCTCCCAACAGCCAAACGCAAAAGCAGCAAACATCTCGCTGTATGTCCCACATCCAAAGTGCCAAGAGAGAGCTTGCTCTCCCTGTCTTTGAGTACTGTTTTCGCTGTGCCGGTTACCTCTTTGCTAACATTCTCTTCAGCGCTGCAGGGAAACCAGGAACCACGTGGAGAAGGCACCCACACTGAAAGTGCCTGGAGGGAACATTGGGGCTTCTTCTCAGTGTCTCTGACATAGGGTTTCACTGTCCCGGGAAAGTCTCTGCTAACACCCTGCAGAGCGCTGTGCCCAATCTACAGAAACGTCTTGCGGTATCTCCTACAGGGAAAGTGCCAGGAGGGAACTGTCCATCTTGTTCTCAGTGTCTCTGAGAATTGCTCTGATTATCCCTGTGACCTCTTTGCTAAGACTCTCCAGAGAGCCGTCCTCAAAACCAACACACATCTTGACATATCTCCCACATTGATCGCAGTGTCTCCAGGAACGGCATTCAAGGAGCCAGGAACTTTTCTCCCTACACTGTCCATTGAGTTGTCCTCAAAACCAATATACATCCTGCTATATCTCCCACATGGAAAGTGCCAGGAGGGAGAAGTGGCGATTATGTTTAGACTTTCTCGGAACTGCTTCAAATCAACTAGATATCTTTGTGCTGTAAATCTCCCAACAGCCAAACGCAAAAGCAGCAAACATCTCGCTGTATGTCCCACATCCAAAGTGCCAAGAGAGAGCTTGCTCTCCCTGTCTTTGAGTACTGTTTTCGCTGTGCCGGTTACCTCTTTGCTAACATTCTCTTCAGCGCTGCAGGGAAACCAGGAACCACGTGGAGAAGGCACCCACACTGAAAGTGCCTGGAGGGAACATTGGGGCTTCTTCTCAGTGTCTCTGACATAGGGTTTCACTGTCCCGGGAAAGTCTCTGCTAACACCCTGCAGAGCGCTGTGCCCAATCTACAGAAACGTCTTGCGGTATCTCCTACAGGGAAAGTGCCAGGAGGGAACTGTCCATCTTGTTCTCAGTGTCTCTGAGAATTGCTCTGATTATCCCTGTGACCTCTTTGCTAAGACTCTCCAGAGAGCCGTCCTCAAAACCAACACACATCTTGACATATCTCCCTCATTGATCGCAGTGTCTCCAGGAACGGCATTCAAGGAGCCAGGAACTTTTCTCCCTACACTGTCCATTGAGTTGTCCTCAAAACCAATATACATCCTGCTATATCTCCCACATGGAAAGTGCCAGGAGGGAGAAGTGGCGATTATGTTTAGACTTTCTCGGAACTGCTTCAAATCAACTAGATATCTTTGTGCTGTAAATCTCCCAACAGCCAAACGCAAAAGCAGCAAACATCTCGCTGTATGTCCCACATCCAAAGTGCCAAGAGAGAGCTTGCTCTCCCTGTCTTTGAGTACTGTTTTCGCTGTGCCGGTTACCTCTTTGCTAACATTCTCTTCAGCGCTGCAGGGAAACCAGGAACCACGTGGAGAAGGCACCCACACTGAAAGTGCCTGGAGGGAACATTGGGGCTTCTTCTCAGTGTCTCTGACATAGGGTTTCACTGTCCCGGGAAAGTCTCTGCTAACACCCTGCAGAGCGCTGTGCCCAATCTACAGAAACGTCTTGCGGTATCTCCTACAGGGAAAGTGCCAGGAGGGAATTGTCGAGCTTGTTCTCAGTGTCTCTGAGAATTGCTCTGATTATCCCTGTGACCTCTTTGCTAAGACTCTCCAGAGAGCCGTCCTCAAAACCAACACACATCTTGACATATCTCCCACATTGATCGCAGTGTCTCCAGGAACGGCATTCAAGGAGCCAGGAACTTTTCTCCCTACACTGTCCATTGAGTTGTCCTCAAAACCAATATACATCCTGCTATATCTCCCACATGGAAAGTGCCAGGAGGGAGAAGTGGCGATTATGTTTAGACTTTCTCGGAACTGCTTCAAATCAACTAGATATCTTTGTGCTGTAAATCTCCCAACAGCCAAACGCAAAAGCAGCAAACATCTCGCTGTATGTCCCACATCCAAAGTGCCAAGAGAGAGCTTGCTCTCCCTGTCTTTGAGTACTGTTTTCGCTGTGCCGGTTACCTCTTTGCTAACATTCTCTTCAGCGCTGCAGGGAAACCAGGAACCACGTGGAGAAGGCACCCACACTGAAAGTGCCTGGAGGGAACATTGGGGCTTCTTCTCAGTGTCTCTGACATAGGGTTTCACTGTCCCGGGAAAGTCTCTGCTAACACCCTGCAGAGCGCTGTGCCCAATCTACAGAAACGTCTTGCGGTATCTCCTACAGGGAAAGTGCCAGGAGGGAACTGTCCATCTTGTTCTCAGTGTCTCTGAGAATTGCTCTGATTATCCCTGTGACCTCTTTGCTAAGACTCTCCAGAGAGCCGTCCTCAAAACCAACACACATCTTGACATATCTCCCACATTGATCGCAGTGTCTCCAGGAACGGCATTCAAGGAGCCAGGAACTTTTCTCCCTACACTGTCCATTGAGTTGTCCTCAAAACCAATATACATCCTGCTATATCTCCCACATGGAAAGTGCCAGGAGGGAGAAGTGGCGATTATGTTTAGACTTTCTCGGAACTGCTTCAAATCAACTAGATATCTTTGTGCTGTAAATCTCCCAACAGCCAAACGCAAAAGCAGCAAACATCTCGCTGTATGTCCCACATCCAAAGTGCCAAGAGAGAGCTTGCTCTCCCTGTCTTTGAGTACTGTTTTCGCTGTGCCGGTTACCTCTTTGCTAACATTCTCTTCAGCGCTGCAGGGAAACCAGGAACCACGTGGAGAAGGCACCCACACTGAAAGTGCCTGGAGGGAACATTGGGGCTTCTTCTCAGTGTCTCTGACATAGGGTTTCACTGTCCCGGGAAAGTCTCTGCTAACACCCTGCAGAGCGCTGTGCCCAATCTACAGAAACGTCTTGCGGTATCTCCTACAGGGAAAGTGCCAGGAGGGAACTGTCCATCTTGTTCTCAGTGTCTCTGAGAATTGCTCTGATTATCCCTGTGACCTCTTTGCTAAGACTCTCCAGAGAGCCGTCCTCAAAACCAACACACATCTTGACATATCTCCCACATTGATCGCAGTGTCTCCAGGAACGGCATTCAAGGAGCCAGGAACTTTTCTCCCTACACTGTCCATTGAGTTGTCCTCAAAACCAATATACATCCTGCTATATCTCCCACATGGAAAGTGCCAGGAGGGAGAAGTGGCGATTATGTTTAGACTTTCTCGGAACTGCTTCAAATCAACTAGATATCTTTGTGCTGTAAATCTCCCAACAGCCAAACGCAAAAGCAGCAAACATCTCGCTGTATGTCCCACATCCAAAGTGCCAAGAGAGAGCTTGCTCTCCCTGTCTTTGAGTACTGTTTTCGCTGTGCCGGTTACCTCTTTGCTAACATTCTCTTCAGCGCTGCAGGGAAACCAGGAACCACGTGGAGAAGGCACCCACACTGAAAGTGCCTGGAGGGAACATTGGGGCTTCTTCTCAGTGTCTCTGACATAGGGTTTCACTGTCCCGGGAAAGTCTCTGCTAACACCCTGCAGAGCGCTGTGCCCAATCTACAGAAACGTCTTGCGGTATCTCCTACAGGGAAAGTGCCAGGAGGGAACTGTCCATCTTGTTCTCAGTGTCTCTGAGAATTGCTCTGATTATCCCTGTGACCTCTTTGCTAAGACTCTCCAGAGAGCCGTCCTCAAAACCAACACACATCTTGACATATCTCCCACATTGATCGCAGTGTCTCCAGGAACGGCATTCAAGGAGCCAGGAACTTTTCTCCCTACACTGTCCATTGAGTTGTCCTCAAAACCAATATACATCCTGCTATATCTCCCACATGGAAAGTGCCAGGAGGGAGAAGTGGCGATTATGTTTAGACTTTCTCGGAACTGCTTCAAATCAACTAGATATCTTTGTGCTGTAAATCTCCCAACAGCCAAACGCAAAAGCAGCAAACATCTCGCTGTATGTCCCACATCCAAAGTGCCAAGAGAGAGCTTGCTCTCCCTGTCTTTGAGTACTGTTTTCGCTGTGCCGGTTACCTCTTTGCTAACATTCTCTTCAGCGCTGCAGGGAAACCAGGAACCACGTGGAGAAGGCACCCACACTGAAAGTGCCTGGAGGGAACATTGGGGCTTCTTCTCAGTGTCTCTGACATAGGGTTTCACTGTCCCGGGAAAGTCTCTGCTAACACCCTGCAGAGCGCTGTGCCCAATCTACAGAAACGTCTTGCGGTATCTCCTACAGGGAAAGTGCCAGGAGGGAACTGTCCATCTTGTTCTCAGTGTCTCTGAGAATTGCTCTGATTATCCCTGTGACCTCTTTGCTAAGACTCTCCAGAGAGCCGTCCTCAAAACCAACACACATCTTGACATATCTCCCACATTGATCGCAGTGTCTCCAGGAACGGCATTCAAGGAGCCAGGAACTTTTCTCCCTACACTGTCCATTGAGTTGTCCTCAAAACCAATATACATCCTGCTATATCTCCCACATGGAAAGTGCCAGGAGGGAGAAGTGGCGATTATGTTTAGACTTTCTCGGAACTGCTTCAAATCAACTAGATATCTTTGTGCTGTAAATCTCCCAACAGCCAAACGCAAAAGCAGCAAACATCTCGCTGTATGTCCCACATCCAAAGTGCCAAGAGAGAGCTTGCTCTCCCTGTCTTTGAGTACTGTTTTCGCTGTGCCGGTTACCTCTTTGCTAACATTCTCTTCAGCGCTGCAGGGAAACCAGGAACCACGTGGAGAAGGCACCCACACTGAAAGTGCCTGGAGGGAACATTGGGGCTTCTTCTCAGTGTCTCTGACATAGGGTTTCACTGTCCCGGGAAAGTCTCTGCTAACACCCTGCAGAGCGCTGTGCCCAATCTACAGAAACGTCTTGCGGTATCTCCTACAGGGAAAGTGCCAGGAGGGAACTGTCCATCTTGTTCTCAGTGTCTCTGAGAATTGCTCTGATTATCCCTGTGACCTCTTTGCTAAGACTCTCCAGAGAGCCGTCCTCAAAACCAACACACATCTTGACATATCTCCCACATTGATCGCAGTGTCTCCAGGAACGGCATTCAAGGAGCCAGGAACTTTTCTCCCTACACTGTCCATTGAGTTGTCCTCAAAACCAATATACATCCTGCTATATCTCCCACATGGAAAGTGCCAGGAGGGAGAAGTGGCGATTATGTTTAGACTTTCTCGGAACTGCTTCAAATCAACTAGATATCTTTGTGCTGTAAATCTCCCAACAGCCAAACGCAAAAGCAGCAAACATCTCGCTGTATGTCCCACATCCAAAGTGCCAAGAGAGAGCTTGCTCTCCCTGTCTTTGAGTACTGTTTTCGCTGTGCCGGTTACCTCTTTGCTAACATTCTCTTCAGCGCTGCAGGGAAACCAGGAACCACGTGGAGAAGGCACCCACACTGAAAGTGCCTGGAGGGAACATTGGGGCTTCTTCTCAGTGTCTCTGACATAGGGTTTCACTGTCCCGGGAAAGTCTCTGCTAACACCCTGCAGAGCGCTGTGCCCAATCTACAGAAACGTCTTGCGGTATCTCCTACAGGGAAAGTGCCAGGAGGGAACTGTCCATCTTGTTCTCAGTGTCTCTGAGAATTGCTCTGATTATCCCTGTGACCTCTTTGCTAAGACTCTCCAGAGAGCCGTCCTCAAAACCAACACACATCTTGACATATCTCCCACATTGATCGCAGTGTCTCCAGGAACGGCATTCAAGGAGCCAGGAACTTTTCTCCCTACACTGTCCATTGAGTTGTCCTCAAAACCAATATACATCCTGCTATATCTCCCACATGGAAAGTGCCAGGAGGGAGAAGTGGCGATTATGTTTAGACTTTCTCGGAACTGCTTCAAATCAACTAGATATCTTTGTGCTGTAAATCTCCCAACAGCCAAACGCAAAAGCAGCAAACATCTCGCTGTATGTCCCACATCCAAAGTGCCAAGAGAGAGCTTGCTCTCCCTGTCTTTGAGTACTGTTTTCGCTGTGCCGGTTACCTCTTTGCTAACATTCTCTTCAGCGCTGCAGGGAAACCAGGAACCACGTGGAGAAGGCACCCACACTGAAAGTGCCTGGAGGGAACATTGGGGCTTCTTCTCAGTGTCTCTGACATAGGGTTTCACTGTCCCGGGAAAGTCTCTGCTAACACCCTGCAGAGCGCTGTGCCCAATCTACAGAAACGTCTTGCGGTATCTCCTACAGGGAAAGTGCCAGGAGGGAACTGTCCATCTTGTTCTCAGTGTCTCTGAGAATTGCTCTGATTATCCCTGTGACCTCTTTGCTAAGACTCTCCAGAGAGCCGTCCTCAAAACCAACACACATCTTGACATATCTCCCACATTGATCGCAGTGTCTCCAGGAACGGCATTCAAGGAGCCAGGAACTTTTCTCCCTACACTGTCCATTGAGTTGTCCTCAAAACCAATATACATCCTGCTATATCTCCCACATGGAAAGTGCCAGGAGGGAGAAGTGGCGATTATGTTTAGACTTTCTCGGAACTGCTTCAAATCAACTAGATATCTTTGTGCTGTAAATCTCCCAACAGCCAAACGCAAAAGCAGCAAACATCTCGCTGTATGTCCCACATCCAAAGTGCCAAGAGAGAGCTTGCTCTCCCTGTCTTTGAGTACTGTTTTCGCTGTGCCGGTTACCTCTTTGCTAACATTCTCTTCAGCGCTGCAGGGAAACCAGGAACCACGTGGAGAAGGCACCCACACTGAAAGTGCCTGGAGGGAACATTGGGGCTTCTTCTCAGTGTCTCTGACATAGGGTTTCACTGTCCCGGGAAAGTCTCTGCTAACACCCTGCAGAGCGCTGTGCCCAATCTACAGAAACGTCTTGCGGTATCTCCTACAGGGAAAGTGCCAGGAGGGAACTGTCCATCTTGTTCTCAGTGTCTCTGAGAATTGCTCTGATTATCCCTGTGACCTCTTTGCTAAGACTCTCCAGAGAGCCGTCCTCAAAACCAACACACATCTTGACATATCTCCCACATTGATCGCAGTGTCTCCAGGAACGGCATTCAAGGAGCCAGGAACTTTTCTCCCTACACTGTCCATTGAGTTGTCCTCAAAACCAATATACATCCTGCTATATCTCCCACATGGAAAGTGCCAGGAGGGAGAAGTGGCGATTATGTTTAGACTTTCTCGGAACTGCTTCAAATCAACTAGATATCTTTGTGCTGTAAATCTCCCAACAGCCAAACGCAAAAGCAGCAAACATCTCGCTGTATGTCCCACATCCAAAGTGCCAAGAGAGAGCTTGCTCTCCCTGTCTTTGAGTACTGTTTTCGCTGTGCCGGTTACCTCTTTGCTAACATTCTCTTCAGCGCTGCAGGGAAACCAGGAACCACGTGGAGAAGGCACCCACACTGAAAGTGCCTGGAGGGAACATTGGGGCTTCTTCTCAGTGTCTCTGACATAGGGTTTCACTGTCCCGGGAAAGTCTCTGCTAACACCCTGCAGAGCGCTGTGCCCAATCTACAGAAACGTCTTGCGGTATCTCCTACAGGGAAAGTGCCAGGAGGGAACTGTCCATCTTGTTCTCAGTGTCTCTGAGAATTGCTCTGATTATCCCTGTGACCTCTTTGCTAAGACTCTCCAGAGAGCCGTCCTCAAAACCAACACACATCTTGACATATCTCCCACATTGATCGCAGTGTCTCCAGGAACGGCATTCAAGGAGCCAGGAACTTTTCTCCCTACACTGTCCATTGAGTTGTCCTCAAAACCAATATACATCCTGCTATATCTCCCACATGGAAAGTGCCAGGAGGGAGAAGTGGCGATTATGTTTAGACTTTCTCGGAACTGCTTCAAATCAACTAGATATCTTTGTGCTGTAAATCTCCCAACAGCCAAACGCAAAAGCAGCAAACATCTCGCTGTATGTCCCACATCCAAAGTGCCAAGAGAGAGCTTGCTCTCCCTGTCTTTGAGTACTGTTTTCGCTGTGCCGGTTACCTCTTTGCTAACATTCTCTTCAGCGCTGCAGGGAAACCAGGAACCACGTGGAGAAGGCACCCACACTGAAAGTGCCTGGAGGGAACATTGGGGCTTCTTCTCAGTGTCTCTGACATAGGGTTTCACTGTCCCGGGAAAGTCTCTGCTAACACCCTGCAGAGCGCTGTGCCCAATCTACAGAAACGTCTTGCGGTATCTCCTACAGGGAAAGTGCCAGGAGGGAACTGTCCATCTTGTTCTCAGTGTCTCTGAGAATTGCTCTGATTATCCCTGTGACCTCTTTGCTAAGACTCTCCAGAGAGCCGTCCTCAAAACCAACACACATCTTGACATATCTCCCTCATTGATCGCAGTGTCTCCAGGAACGGCATTCAAGGAGCCAGGAACTTTTCTCCCTACACTGTCCATTGAGTTGTCCTCAAAACCAATATACATCCTGCTATATCTCCCACATGGAAAGTGCCAGGAGGGAGAAGTGGCGATTATGTTTAGACTTTCTCGGAACTGCTTCAAATCAACTAGATATCTTTGTGCTGTAAATCTCCCAACAGCCAAACGCAAAAGCAGCAAACATCTCGCTGTATGTCCCACATCCAAAGTGCCAAGAGAGAGCTTGCTCTCCCTGTCTTTGAGTACTGTTTTCGCTGTGCCGGTTACCTCTTTGCTAACATTCTCTTCAGCGCTGCAGGGAAACCAGGAACCACGTGGAGAAGGCACCCACACTGAAAGTGCCTGGAGGGAACATTGGGGCTTCTTCTCAGTGTCTCTGACATAGGGTTTCACTGTCCCGGGAAAGTCTCTGCTAACACCCTGCAGAGCGCTGTGCCCAATCTACAGAAACGTCTTGCGGTATCTCCTACAGGGAAAGTGCCAGGAGGGAACTGTCCATCTTGTTCTCAGTGTCTCTGAGAATTGCTCTGATTATCCCTGTGACCTCTTTGCTAAGACTCTCCAGAGAGCCGTCCTCAAAACCAACACACATCTTGACATATCTCCCACATTGATCGCAGTGTCTCCAGGAACGGCATTCAAGGAGCCAGGAACTTTTCTCCCTACACTGTCCATTGAGTTGTCCTCAAAACCAATATACATCCTGCTATATCTCCCACATGGAAAGTGCCAGGAGGGAGAAGTGGCGATTATGTTTAGACTTTCTCGGAACTGCTTCAAATCAACTAGATATCTTTGTGCTGTAAATCTCCCAACAGCCAAACGCAAAAGCAGCAAACATCTCGCTGTATGTCCCACATCCAAAGTGCCAAGAGAGAGCTTGCTCTCCCTGTCTTTGAGTACTGTTTTCGCTGTGCCGGTTACCTCTTTGCTAACATTCTCTTCAGCGCTGCAGGGAAACCAGGAACCACGTGGAGAAGGCACCCACACTGAAAGTGCCTGGAGGGAACATTGGGGCTTCTTCTCAGTGTCTCTGACATAGGGTTTCACTGTCCCGGGAAAGTCTCTGCTAACACCCTGCAGAGCGCTGTGCCCAATCTACAGAAACGTCTTGCGGTATCTCCTACAGGGAAAGTGCCAGGAGGGAACTGTCCATCTTGTTCTCAGTGTCTCTGAGAATTGCTCTGATTATCCCTGTGACCTCTTTGCTAAGACTCTCCAGAGAGCCGTCCTCAAAACCAACACACATCTTGACATATCTCCCACATTGATCGCAGTGTCTCCAGGAACGGCATTCAAGGAGCCAGGAACTTTTCTCCCTACACTGTCCATTGAGTTGTCCTCAAAACCAATATACATCCTGCTATATCTCCCACATGGAAAGTGCCAGGAGGGAGAAGTGGCGATTATGTTTAGACTTTCTCGGAACTGCTTCAAATCAACTAGATATCTTTGTGCTGTAAATCTCCCAACAGCCAAACGCAAAAGCAGCAAACATCTCGCTGTATGTCCCACATCCAAAGTGCCAAGAGAGAGCTTGCTCTCCCTGTCTTTGAGTACTGTTTTCGCTGTGCCGGTTACCTCTTTGCTAACATTCTCTTCAGCGCTGCAGGGAAACCAGGAACCACGTGGAGAAGGCACCCACACTGAAAGTGCCTGGAGGGAACATTGGGGCTTCTTCTCAGTGTCTCTGACATAGGGTTTCACTGTCCCGGGAAAGTCTCTGCTAACACCCTGCAGAGCGCTGTGCCCAATCTACAGAAACGTCTTGCGGTATCTCCTACAGGGAAAGTGCCAGGAGGGAACTGTCCATCTTGTTCTCAGTGTCTCTGAGAATTGCTCTGATTATCCCTGTGACCTCTTTGCTAAGACTCTCCAGAGAGCCGTCCTCAAAACCAACACACATCTTGACATATCTCCCACATTGATCGCAGTGTCTCCAGGAACGGCATTCAAGGAGCCAGGAACTTTTCTCCCTACACTGTCCATTGAGTTGTCCTCAAAACCAATATACATCCTGCTATATCTCCCACATGGAAAGTGCCAGGAGGGAGAAGTGGCGATTATGTTTAGACTTTCTCGGAACTGCTTCAAATCAACTAGATATCTTTGTGCTGTAAATCTCCCAACAGCCAAACGCAAAAGCAGCAAACATCTCGCTGTATGTCCCACATCCAAAGTGCCAAGAGAGAGCTTGCTCTCCCTGTCTTTGAGTACTGTTTTCGCTGTGCCGGTTACCTCTTTGCTAACATTCTCTTCAGCGCTGCAGGGAAACCAGGAACCACGTGGAGAAGGCACCCACACTGAAAGTGCCTGGAGGGAACATTGGGGCTTCTTCTCAGTGTCTCTGACATAGGGTTTCACTGTCCCGGGAAAGTCTCTGCTAACACCCTGCAGAGCGCTGTGCCCAATCTACAGAAACGTCTTGCGGTATCTCCTACAGGGAAAGTGCCAGGAGGGAACTGTCCATCTTGTTCTCAGTGTCTCTGAGAATTGCTCTGATTATCCCTGTGACCTCTTTGCTAAGACTCTCCAGAGAGCCGTCCTCAAAACCAACACACATCTTGACATATCTCCCTCATTGATCGCAGTGTCTCCAGGAACGGCATTCAAGGAGCCAGGAACTTTTCTCCCTACACTGTCCATTGAGTTGTCCTCAAAACCAATATACATCCTGCTATATCTCCCACATGGAAAGTGCCAGGAGGGAGAAGTGGCGATTATGTTTAGACTTTCTCGGAACTGCTTCAAATCAACTAGATATCTTTGTGCTGTAAATCTCCCAACAGCCAAACGCAAAAGCAGCAAACATCTCGCTGTATGTCCCACATCCAAAGTGCCAAGAGAGAGCTTGCTCTCCCTGTCTTTGAGTACTGTTTTCGCTGTGCCGGTTACCTCTTTGCTAACATTCTCTTCAGCGCTGCAGGGAAACCAGGAACCACGTGGAGAAGGCACCCACACTGAAAGTGCCTGGAGGGAACATTGGGGCTTCTTCTCAGTGTCTCTGACATAGGGTTTCACTGTCCCGGGAAAGTCTCTGCTAACACCCTGCAGAGCGCTGTGCCCAATCTACAGAAACGTCTTGCGGTATCTCCTACAGGGAAAGTGCCAGGAGGGAACTGTCCATCTTGTTCTCAGTGTCTCTGAGAATTGCTCTGATTATCCCTGTGACCTCTTTGCTAAGACTCTCCAGAGAGCCGTCCTCAAAACCAACACACATCTTGACATATCTCCCACATTGATCGCAGTGTCTCCAGGAACGGCATTCAAGGAGCCAGGAACTTTTCTCCCTACACTGTCCATTGAGTTGTCCTCAAAACCAATATACATCCTGCTATATCTCCCACATGGAAAGTGCCAGGAGGGAGAAGTGGCGATTATGTTTAGACTTTCTCGGAACTGCTTCAAATCAACTAGATATCTTTGTGCTGTAAATCTCCCAACAGCCAAACGCAAAAGCAGCAAACATCTCGCTGTATGTCCCACATCCAAAGTGCCAAGAGAGAGCTTGCTCTCCCTGTCTTTGAGTACTGTTTTCGCTGTGCCGGTTACCTCTTTGCTAACATTCTCTTCAGCGCTGCAGGGAAACCAGGAACCACGTGGAGAAGGCACCCACACTGAAAGTGCCTGGAGGGAACATTGGGGCTTCTTCTCAGTGTCTCTGACATAGGGTTTCACTGTCCCGGGAAAGTCTCTGCTAACACCCTGCAGAGCGCTGTGCCCAATCTACAGAAACGTCTTGCGGTATCTCCTACAGGGAAAGTGCCAGGAGGGAACTGTCCATCTTGTTCTCAGTGTCTCTGAGAATTGCTCTGATTATCCCTGTGACCTCTTTGCTAAGACTCTCCAGAGAGCCGTCCTCAAAACCAACACACATCTTGACATATCTCCCTCATTGATCGCAGTGTCTCCAGGAACGGCATTCAAGGAGCCAGGAACTTTTCTCCCTACACTGTCCATTGAGTTGTCCTCAAAACCAATATACATCCTGCTATATCTCCCACATGGAAAGTGCCAGGAGGGAGAAGTGGCGATTATGTTTAGACTTTCTCGGAACTGCTTCAAATCAACTAGATATCTTTGTGCTGTAAATCTCCCAACAGCCAAACGCAAAAGCAGCAAACATCTCGCTGTATGTCCCACATCCAAAGTGCCAAGAGAGAGCTTGCTCTCCCTGTCTTTGAGTACTGTTTGCGCTGTCCCGGTTACCTCTTTGCTAACATTCTCTTCAGCGCTGCAGGGAAACCAGGAACCACGTGGAGAAGGCACCCACACTGAAAGTGCCTGGAGGGAACATTGGGGCTTCTTCTCAGTGTCTCTGACATAGGGTTTCACTGTCCCGGGAAAGTCTCTGCTAACACCCTGCAGAGCGCTGTGCCCAATCTACAGAAACGTCTTGCGGTATCTCCTACAGGGAAAGTGCCAGGAGGGAACTGTCCATCTTGTTCTCAGTGTCTCTGAGAATTGCTCTGATTATCCCTGTGACCTCTTTGCTAAGACTCTCCAGAGAGCCGTCCTCAAAACCAACACACATCTTGACATATCTCCCACATTGATCGCAGTGTCTCCAGGAACGGCATTCAAGGAGCCAGGAACTTTTCTCCCTACACTGTCCATTGAGTTGTCCTCAAAACCAATATACATCCTGCTATATCTCCCACATGGAAAGTGCCAGGAGGGAGAAGTGGCGATTATGTTTAGACTTTCTCGGAACTGCTTCAAATCAACTAGATATCTTTGTGCTGTAAATCTCCCAACAGCCAAACGCAAAAGCAGCAAACATCTCGCTGTATGTCCCACATCCAAAGTGCCAAGAGAGAGCTTGCTCTCCCTGTCTTTGAGTACTGTTTTCGCTGTGCCGGTTACCTCTTTGCTAACATTCTCTTCAGCGCTGCAGGGAAACCAGGAACCACGTGGAGAAGGCACCCACACTGAAAGTGCCTGGAGGGAACATTGGGGCTTCTTCTCAGTGTCTCTGACATAGGGTTTCACTGTCCCGGGAAAGTCTCTGCTAACACCCTGCAGAGCGCTGTGCCCAATCTACAGAAACGTCTTGCGGTATCTCCTACAGGGAAAGTGCCAGGAGGGAACTGTCCATCTTGTTCTCAGTGTCTCTGAGAATTGCTCTGATTATCCCTGTGACCTCTTTGCTAAGACTCTCCAGAGAGCCGTCCTCAAAACCAACACACATCTTGACATATCTCCCACATTGATCGCAGTGTCTCCAGGAACGGCATTCAAGGAGCCAGGAACTTTTCTCCCTACACTGTCCATTGAGTTGTCCTCAAAACCAATATACATCCTGCTATATCTCCCACATGGAAAGTGCCAGGAGGGAGAAGTGGCGATTATGTTTAGACTTTCTCGGAACTGCTTCAAATCAACTAGATATCTTTGTGCTGTAAATCTCCCAACAGCCAAACGCAAAAGCAGCAAACATCTCGCTGTATGTCCCACATCCAAAGTGCCAAGAGAGAGCTTGCTCTCCCTGTCTTTGAGTACTGTTTTCGCTGTGCCGGTTACCTCTTTGCTAACATTCTCTTCAGCGCTGCAGGGAAACCAGGAACCACGTGGAGAAGGCACCCACACTGAAAGTGCCTGGAGGGAACATTGGGGCTTCTTCTCAGTGTCTCTGACATAGGGTTTCACTGTCCCGGGAAAGTCTCTGCTAACACCCTGCAGAGCGCTGTGCCCAATCTACAGAAACGTCTTGCGGTATCTCCTACAGGGAAAGTGCCAGGAGGGAACTGTCCATCTTGTTCTCAGTGTCTCTGAGAATTGCTCTGATTATCCCTGTGACCTCTTTGCTAAGACTCTCCAGAGAGCCGTCCTCAAAACCAACACACATCTTGACATATCTCCCACATTGATCGCAGTGTCTCCAGGAACGGCATTCAAGGAGCCAGGAACTTTTCTCCCTACACTGTCCATTGAGTTGTCCTCAAAACCAATATACATCCTGCTATATCTCCCACATGGAAAGTGCCAGGAGGGAGAAGTGGCGATTATGTTTAGACTTTCTCGGAACTGCTTCAAATCAACTAGATATCTTTGTGCTGTAAATCTCCCAACAGCCAAACGCAAAAGCAGCAAACATCTCGCTGTATGTCCCACATCCAAAGTGCCAAGAGAGAGCTTGCTCTCCCTGTCTTTGAGTACTGTTTTCGCTGTGCCGGTTACCTCTTTGCTAACATTCTCTTCAGCGCTGCAGGGAAACCAGGAACCACGTGGAGAAGGCACCCACACTGAAAGTGCCTGGAGGGAACATTGGGGCTTCTTCTCAGTGTCTCTGACATAGGGTTTCACTGTCCCGGGAAAGTCTCTGCTAACACCCTGCAGAGCGCTGTGCCCAATCTACAGAAACGTCTTGCGGTATCTCCTACAGGGAAAGTGCCAGGAGGGAACTGTCCATCTTGTTCTCAGTGTCTCTGAGAATTGCTCTGATTATCCCTGTGACCTCTTTGCTAAGACTCTCCAGAGAGCCGTCCTCAAAACCAACACACATCTTGACATATCTCCCACATTGATCGCAGTGTCTCCAGGAACGGCATTCAAGGAGCCAGGAACTTTTCTCCCTACACTGTCCATTGAGTTGTCCTCAAAACCAATATACATCCTGCTATATCTCCCACATGGAAAGTGCCAGGAGGGAGAAGTGGCGATTATGTTTAGACTTTCTCGGAACTGCTTCAAATCAACTAGATATCTTTGTGCTGTAAATCTCCCAACAGCCAAACGCAAAAGCAGCAAACATCTCGCTGTATGTCCCACATCCAAAGTGCCAAGAGAGAGCTTGCTCTCCCTGTCTTTGAGTACTGTTTTCGCTGTGCCGGTTACCTCTTTGCTAACATTCTCTTCAGCGCTGCAGGGAAACCAGGAACCACGTGGAGAAGGCACCCACACTGAAAGTGCCTGGAGGGAACATTGGGGCTTCTTCTCAGTGTCTCTGACATAGGGTTTCACTGTCCCGGGAAAGTCTCTGCTAACACCCTGCAGAGCGCTGTGCCCAATCTACAGAAACGTCTTGCGGTATCTCCTACAGGGAAAGTGCCAGGAGGGAACTGTCCATCTTGTTCTCAGTGTCTCTGAGAATTGCTCTGATTATCCCTGTGACCTCTTTGCTAAGACTCTCCAGAGAGCCGTCCTCAAAACCAACACACATCTTGACATATCTCCCACATTGATCGCAGTGTCTCCAGGAACGGCATTCAAGGAGCCAGGAACTTTTCTCCCTACACTGTCCATTGAGTTGTCCTCAAAACCAATATACATCCTGCTATATCTCCCACATGGAAAGTGCCAGGAGGGAGAAGTGGCGATTATGTTTAGACTTTCTCGGAACTGCTTCAAATCAACTAGATATCTTTGTGCTGTAAATCTCCCAACAGCCAAACGCAAAAGCAGCAAACATCTCGCTGTATGTCCCACATCCAAAGTGCCAAGAGAGAGCTTGCTCTCCCTGTCTTTGAGTACTGTTTTCGCTGTGCCGGTTACCTCTTTGCTAACATTCTCTTCAGCGCTGCAGGGAAACCAGGAACCACGTGGAGAAGGCACCCACACTGAAAGTGCCTGGAGGGAACATTGGGGCTTCTTCTCAGTGTCTCTGACATAGGGTTTCACTGTCCCGGGAAAGTCTCTGCTAACACCCTGCAGAGCGCTGTGCCCAATCTACAGAAACGTCTTGCGGTATCTCCTACAGGGAAAGTGCCAGGAGGGAACTGTCCATCTTGTTCTCAGTGTCTCTGAGAATTGCTCTGATTATCCCTGTGACCTCTTTGCTAAGACTCTCCAGAGAGCCGTCCTCAAAACCAACACACATCTTGACATATCTCCCTCATTGATCGCAGTGTCTCCAGGAACGGCATTCAAGGAGCCAGGAACTTTTCTCCCTACACTGTCCATTGAGTTGTCCTCAAAACCAATATACATCCTGCTATATCTCCCACATGGAAAGTGCCAGGAGGGAGAAGTGGCGATTATGTTTAGACTTTCTCGGAACTGCTTCAAATCAACTAGATATCTTTGTGCTGTAAATCTCCCAACAGCCAAACGCAAAAGCAGCAAACATCTCGCTGTATGTCCCACATCCAAAGTGCCAAGAGAGAGCTTGCTCTCCCTGTCTTTGAGTACTGTTTGCGCTGTGCCGGTTACCTCTTTGCTAACATTCTCTTCAGCGCTGCAGGGAAACCAGGAACCACGTGGAGAAGGCACCCACACTGAAAGTGCCTGGAGGGAACATTGGGGCTTCTTCTCAGTGTCTCTGACATAGGGTTTCACTGTCCCGGGAAAGTCTCTGCTAACACCCTGCAGAGCGCTGTGCCCAATCTACAGAAACGTCTTGCGGTATCTCCTACAGGGAAAGTGCCAGGAGGGAACTGTCCATCTTGTTCTCAGTGTCTCTGAGAATTGCTCTGATTATCCCTGTGACCTCTTTGCTAAGACTCTCCAGAGAGCCGTCCTCAAAACCAACACACATCTTGACATATCTCCCACATTGATCGCAGTGTCTCCAGGAACGGCATTCAAGGAGCCAGGAACTTTTCTCCCTACACTGTCCATTGAGTTGTCCTCAAAACCAATATACATCCTGCTATATCTCCCACATGGAAAGTGCCAGGAGGGAGAAGTGGCGATTATGTTTAGACTTTCTCGGAACTGCTTCAAATCAACTAGATATCTTTGTGCTGTAAATCTCCCAACAGCCAAACGCAAAAGCAGCAAACATCTCGCTGTATGTCCCACATCCAAAGTGCCAAGAGAGAGCTTGCTCTCCCTGTCTTTGAGTACTGTTTTCGCTGTGCCGGTTACCTCTTTGCTAACATTCTCTTCAGCGCTGCAGGGAAACCAGGAACCACGTGGAGAAGGCACCCACACTGAAAGTGCCTGGAGGGAACATTGGGGCTTCTTCTCAGTGTCTCTGACATAGGGTTTCACTGTCCCGGGAAAGTCTCTGCTAACACCCTGCAGAGCGCTGTGCCCAATCTACAGAAACGTCTTGCGGTATCTCCTACAGGGAAAGTGCCAGGAGGGAACTGTCCATCTTGTTCTCAGTGTCTCTGAGAATTGCTCTGATTATCCCTGTGACCTCTTTGCTAAGACTCTCCAGAGAGCCGTCCTCAAAACCAACACACATCTTGACATATCTCCCTCATTGATCGCAGTGTCTCCAGGAACGGCATTCAAGGAGCCAGGAACTTTTCTCCCTACACTGTCCATTGAGTTGTCCTCAAAACCAATATACATCCTGCTATATCTCCCACATGGAAAGTGCCAGGAGGGAGAAGTGGCGATTATGTTTAGACTTTCTCGGAACTGCTTCAAATCAACTAGATATCTTTGTGCTGTAAATCTCCCAACAGCCAAACGCAAAAGCAGCAAACATCTCGCTGTATGTCCCACATCCAAAGTGCCAAGAGAGAGCTTGCTCTCCCTGTCTTTGAGTACTGTTTTCGCTGTGCCGGTTACCTCTTTGCTAACATTCTCTTCAGCGCTGCAGGGAAACCAGGAACCACGTGGAGAAGGCACCCACACTGAAAGTGCCTGGAGGGAACATTGGGGCTTCTTCTCAGTGTCTCTGACATAGGGTTTCACTGTCCCGGGAAAGTCTCTGCTAACACCCTGCAGAGCGCTGTGCCCAATCTACAGAAACGTCTTGCGGTATCTCCTACAGGGAAAGTGCCAGGAGGGAACTGTCCATCTTGTTCTCAGTGTCTCTGAGAATTGCTCTGATTATCCCTGTGACCTCTTTGCTAAGACTCTCCAGAGAGCCGTCCTCAAAACCAACACACATCTTGACATATCTCCCACATTGATCGCAGTGTCTCCAGGAACGGCATTCAAGGAGCCAGGAACTTTTCTCCCTACACTGTCCATTGAGTTGTCCTCAAAACCAATATACATCCTGCTATATCTCCCACATGGAAAGTGCCAGGAGGGAGAAGTGGCGATTATGTTTAGACTTTCTCGGAACTGCTTCAAATCAACTAGATATCTTTGTGCTGTAAATCTCCCAACAGCCAAACGCAAAAGCAGCAAACATCTCGCTGTATGTCCCACATCCAAAGTGCCAAGAGAGAGCTTGCTCTCCCTGTCTTTGAGTACTGTTTTCGCTGTGCCGGTTACCTCTTTGCTAACATTCTCTTCAGCGCTGCAGGGAAACCAGGAACCACGTGGAGAAGGCACCCACACTGAAAGTGCCTGGAGGGAACATTGGGGCTTCTTCTCAGTGTCTCTGACATAGGGTTTCACTGTCCCGGGAAAGTCTCTGCTAACACCCTGCAGAGCGCTGTGCCCAATCTACAGAAACGTCTTGCGGTATCTCCTACAGGGAAAGTGCCAGGAGGGAACTGTCCATCTTGTTCTCAGTGTCTCTGAGAATTGCTCTGATTATCCCTGTGACCTCTTTGCTAAGACTCTCCAGAGAGCCGTCCTCAAAACCAACACACATCTTGACATATCTCCCTCATTGATCGCAGTGTCTCCAGGAACGGCATTCAAGGAGCCAGGAACTTTTCTCCCTACACTGTCCATTGAGTTGTCCTCAAAACCAATATACATCCTGCTATATCTCCCACATGGAAAGTGCCAGGAGGGAGAAGTGGCGATTATGTTTAGACTTTCTCGGAACTGCTTCAAATCAACTAGATATCTTTGTGCTGTAAATCTCCCAACAGCCAAACGCAAAAGCAGCAAACATCTCGCTGTATGTCCCACATCCAAAGTGCCAAGAGAGAGCTTGCTCTCCCTGTCTTTGAGTACTGTTTGCGCTGTCCCGGTTACCTCTTTGCTAACATTCTCTTCAGCGCTGCAGGGAAACCAGGAACCACGTGGAGAAGGCACCCACACTGAAAGTGCCTGGAGGGAACATTGGGGCTTCTTCTCAGTGTCTCTGACATAGGGTTTCACTGTCCCGGGAAAGTCTCTGCTAACACCCTGCAGAGCGCTGTGCCCAATCTACAGAAACGTCTTGCGGTATCTCCTACAGGGAAAGTGCCAGGAGGGAACTGTCCATCTTGTTCTCAGTGTCTCTGAGAATTGCTCTGATTATCCCTGTGACCTCTTTGCTAAGACTCTCCAGAGAGCCGTCCTCAAAACCAACACACATCTTGACATATCTCCCACATTGATCGCAGTGTCTCCAGGAACGGCATTCAAGGAGCCAGGAACTTTTCTCCCTACACTGTCCATTGAGTTGTCCTCAAAACCAATATACATCCTGCTATATCTCCCACATGGAAAGTGCCAGGAGGGAGAAGTGGCGATTATGTTTAGACTTTCTCGGAACTGCTTCAAATCAACTAGATATCTTTGTGCTGTAAATCTCCCAACAGCCAAACGCAAAAGCAGCAAACATCTCGCTGTATGTCCCACATCCAAAGTGCCAAGAGAGAGCTTGCTCTCCCTGTCTTTGAGTACTGTTTTCGCTGTCCCGGTTACCTCTTTGCTAACATTCTCTTCAGCGCTGCAGGGAAACCAGGAACCACGTGGAGAAGGCACCCACACTGAAAGTGCCTGGAGGGAACATTGGGGCTTCTTCTCAGTGTCTCTGACATAGGGTTTCACTGTCCCGGGAAAGTCTCTGCTAACACCCTGCAGAGCGCTGTGCCCAATCTACAGAAACGTCTTGCGGTATCTCCTACAGGGAAAGTGCCAGGAGGGAATTGTCGAGCTTGTTCTCAGTGTCTCTGAGAATTGCTCTGATTATCCCTGTGACCTCTTTGCTAAGACTCTCCAGAGAGCCGTCCTCAAAACCAACACACATCTTGACATATCTCCCACATTGATCGCAGTGTCTCCAGGAACGGCATTCAAGGAGCCAGGAACTTTTCTCCCTACACTGTCCATTGAGTTGTCCTCAAAACCAATATACATCCTGCTATATCTCCCACATGGAAAGTGCCAGGAGGGAGAAGTGGCGATTATGTTTAGACTTTCTCGGAACTGCTTCAAATCAACTAGATATCTTTGTGCTGTAAATCTCCCAACAGCCAAACGCAAAAGCAGCAAACATCTCGCTGTATGTCCCACATCCAAAGTGCCAAGAGAGAGCTTGCTCTCCCTGTCTTTGAGTACTGTTTTCGCTGTGCCGGTTACCTCTTTGCTAACATTCTCTTCAGCGCTGCAGGGAAACCAGGAACCACGTGGAGAAGGCACCCACACTGAAAGTGCCTGGAGGGAACATTGGGGCTTCTTCTCAGTGTCTCTGACATAGGGTTTCACTGTCCCGGGAAAGTCTCTGCTAACACCCTGCAGAGCGCTGTGCCCAATCTACAGAAACGTCTTGCGGTATCTCCTACAGGGAAAGTGCCAGGAGGGAACTGTCCATCTTGTTCTCAGTGTCTCTGAGAATTGCTCTGATTATCCCTGTGACCTCTTTGCTAAGACTCTCCAGAGAGCCGTCCTCAAAACCAACACACATCTTGACATATCTCCCTCATTGATCGCAGTGTCTCCAGGAACGGCATTCAAGGAGCCAGGAACTTTTCTCCCTACACTGTCCATTGAGTTGTCCTCAAAACCAATATACATCCTGCTATATCTCCCACATGGAAAGTGCCAGGAGGGAGAAGTGGCGATTATGTTTAGACTTTCTCGGAACTGCTTCAAATCAACTAGATATCTTTGTGCTGTAAATCTCCCAACAGCCAAACGCAAAAGCAGCAAACATCTCGCTGTATGTCCCACATCCAAAGTGCCAAGAGAGAGCTTGCTCTCCCTGTCTTTGAGTACTGTTTTCGCTGTGCCGGTTACCTCTTTGCTAACATTCTCTTCAGCGCTGCAGGGAAACCAGGAACCACGTGGAGAAGGCACCCACACTGAAAGTGCCTGGAGGGAACATTGGGGCTTCTTCTCAGTGTCTCTGACATAGGGTTTCACTGTCCCGGGAAAGTCTCTGCTAACACCCTGCAGAGCGCTGTGCCCAATCTACAGAAACGTCTTGCGGTATCTCCTACAGGGAAAGTGCCAGGAGGGAACTGTCCATCTTGTTCTCAGTGTCTCTGAGAATTGCTCTGATTATCCCTGTGACCTCTTTGCTAAGACTCTCCAGAGAGCCGTCCTCAAAACCAACACACATCTTGACATATCTCCCACATTGATCGCAGTGTCTCCAGGAACGGCATTCAAGGAGCCAGGAACTTTTCTCCCTACACTGTCCATTGAGTTGTCCTCAAAACCAATATACATCCTGCTATATCTCCCACATGGAAAGTGCCAGGAGGGAGAAGTGGCGATTATGTTTAGACTTTCTCGGAACTGCTTCAAATCAACTAGATATCTTTGTGCTGTAAATCTCCCAACAGCCAAACGCAAAAGCAGCAAACATCTCGCTGTATGTCCCACATCCAAAGTGCCAAGAGAGAGCTTGCTCTCCCTGTCTTTGAGTACTGTTTTCGCTGTGCCGGTTACCTCTTTGCTAACATTCTCTTCAGCGCTGCAGGGAAACCAGGAACCACGTGGAGAAGGCACCCACACTGAAAGTGCCTGGAGGGAACATTGGGGCTTCTTCTCAGTGTCTCTGACATAGGGTTTCACTGTCCCGGGAAAGTCTCTGCTAACACCCTGCAGAGCGCTGTGCCCAATCTACAGAAACGTCTTGCGGTATCTCCTACAGGGAAAGTGCCAGGAGGGAACTGTCCATCTTGTTCTCAGTGTCTCTGAGAATTGCTCTGATTATCCCTGTGACCTCTTTGCTAAGACTCTCCAGAGAGCCGTCCTCAAAACCAACACACATCTTGACATATCTCCCACATTGATCGCAGTGTCTCCAGGAACGGCATTCAAGGAGCCAGGAACTTTTCTCCCTACACTGTCCATTGAGTTGTCCTCAAAACCAATATACATCCTGCTATATCTCCCACATGGAAAGTGCCAGGAGGGAGAAGTGGCGATTATGTTTAGACTTTCTCGGAACTGCTTCAAATCAACTAGATATCTTTGTGCTGTAAATCTCCCAACAGCCAAACGCAAAAGCAGCAAACATCTCGCTGTATGTCCCACATCCAAAGTGCCAAGAGAGAGCTTGCTCTCCCTGTCTTTGAGTACTGTTTTCGCTGTGCTGGTTACCTCTTTGCTAACATTCTCTTCAGCGCTGCAGGGAAACCAGGAACCACGTGGAGAAGGCACCCACACTGAAAGTGCCTGGAGGGAACATTGGGGCTTCTTCTCAGTGTCTCTGACATAGGGTTTCACTGTCCCGGGAAAGTCTCTGCTAACACCCTGCAGAGCGCTGTGCCCAATCTACAGAAACGTCTTGCGGTATCTCCTACAGGGAAAGTGCCAGGAGGGAACTGTCCATCTTGTTCTCAGTGTCTCTGAGAATTGCTCTGATTATCCCTGTGACCTCTTTGCTAAGACTCTCCAGAGAGCCGTCCTCAAAACCAACACACATCTTGACATATCTCCCACATTGATCGCAGTGTCTCCAGGAACGGCATTCAAGGAGCCAGGAACTTTTCTCCCTACACTGTCCATTGAGTTGTCCTCAAAACCAATATACATCCTGCTATATCTCCCACATGGAAAGTGCCAGGAGGGAGAAGTGGCGATTATGTTTAGACTTTCTCGGAACTGCTTCAAATCAACTAGATATCTTTGTGCTGTAAATCTCCCAACAGCCAAACGCAAAAGCAGCAAACATCTCGCTGTATGTCCCACATCCAAAGTGCCAAGAGAGAGCTTGCTCTCCCTGTCTTTGAGTACTGTTTTCGCTGTGCCGGTTACCTCTTTGCTAACATTCTCTTCAGCGCTGCAGGGAAACCAGGAACCACGTGGAGAAGGCACCCACACTGAAAGTGCCTGGAGGGAACATTGGGGCTTCTTCTCAGTGTCTCTGACATAGGGTTTCACTGTCCCGGGAAAGTCTCTGCTAACACCCTGCAGAGCGCTGTGCCCAATCTACAGAAACGTCTTGCGGTATCTCCTACAGGGAAAGTGCCAGGAGGGAACTGTCCATCTTGTTCTCAGTGTCTCTGAGAATTGCTCTGATTATCCCTGTGACCTCTTTGCTAAGACTCTCCAGAGAGCCGTCCTCAAAACCAACACACATCTTGACATATCTCCCACATTGATCGCAGTGTCTCCAGGAACGGCATTCAAGGAGCCAGGAACTTTTCTCCCTACACTGTCCATTGAGTTGTCCTCAAAACCAATATACATCCTGCTATATCTCCCACATGGAAAGTGCCAGGAGGGAGAAGTGGCGATTATGTTTAGACTTTCTCGGAACTGCTTCAAATCAACTAGATATCTTTGTGCTGTAAATCTCCCAACAGCCAAACGCAAAAGCAGCAAACATCTCGCTGTATGTCCCACATCCAAAGTGCCAAGAGAGAGCTTGCTCTCCCTGTCTTTGAGTACTGTTTTCGCTGTGCCGGTTACCTCTTTGCTAACATTCTCTTCAGCGCTGCAGGGAAACCAGGAACCACGTGGAGAAGGCACCCACACTGAAAGTGCCTGGAGGGAACATTGGGGCTTCTTCTCAGTGTCTCTGACATAGGGTTTCACTGTCCCGGGAAAGTCTCTGCTAACACCCTGCAGAGCGCTGTGCCCAATCTACAGAAACGTCTTGCGGTATCTCCTACAGGGAAAGTGCCAGGAGGGAACTGTCCATCTTGTTCTCAGTGTCTCTGAGAATTGCTCTGATTATCCCTGTGACCTCTTTGCTAAGACTCTCCAGAGAGCCGTCCTCAAAACCAACACACATCTTGACATATCTCCCACATTGATCGCAGTGTCTCCAGGAACGGCATTCAAGGAGCCAGGAACTTTTCTCCCTACACTGTCCATTGAGTTGTCCTCAAAACCAATATACATCCTGCTATATCTCCCACATGGAAAGTGCCAGGAGGGAGAAGTGGCGATTATGTTTAGACTTTCTCGGAACTGCTTCAAATCAACTAGATATCTTTGTGCTGTAAATCTCCCAACAGCCAAACGCAAAAGCAGCAAACATCTCGCTGTATGTCCCACATCCAAAGTGCCAAGAGAGAGCTTGCTCTCCCTGTCTTTGAGTACTGTTTTCGCTGTGCCGGTTACCTCTTTGCTAACATTCTCTTCAGCGCTGCAGGGAAACCAGGAACCACGTGGAGAAGGCACCCACACTGAAAGTGCCTGGAGGGAACATTGGGGCTTCTTCTCAGTGTCTCTGACATAGGGTTTCACTGTCCCGGGAAAGTCTCTGCTAACACCCTGCAGAGCGCTGTGCCCAATCTACAGAAACGTCTTGCGGTATCTCCTACAGGGAAAGTGCCAGGAGGGAACTGTCCATCTTGTTCTCAGTGTCTCTGAGAATTGCTCTGATTATCCCTGTGACCTCTTTGCTAAGACTCTCCAGAGAGCCGTCCTCAAAACCAACACACATCTTGACATATCTCCCTCATTGATCGCAGTGTCTCCAGGAACGGCATTCAAGGAGCCAGGAACTTTTCTCCCTACACTGTCCATTGAGTTGTCCTCAAAACCAATATACATCCTGCTATATCTCCCACATGGAAAGTGCCAGGAGGGAGAAGTGGCGATTATGTTTAGACTTTCTCGGAACTGCTTCAAATCAACTAGATATCTTTGTGCTGTAAATCTCCCAACAGCCAAACGCAAAAGCAGCAAACATCTCGCTGTATGTCCCACATCCAAAGTGCCAAGAGAGAGCTTGCTCTCCCTGTCTTTGAGTACTGTTTTCGCTGTGCCGGTTACCTCTTTGCTAACATTCTCTTCAGCGCTGCAGGGAAACCAGGAACCACGTGGAGAAGGCACCCACACTGAAAGTGCCTGGAGGGAACATTGGGGCTTCTTCTCAGTGTCTCTGACATAGGGTTTCACTGTCCCGGGAAAGTCTCTGCTAACACCCTGCAGAGCGCTGTGCCCAATCTACAGAAACGTCTTGCGGTATCTCCTACAGGGAAAGTGCCAGGAGGGAACTGTCCATCTTGTTCTCAGTGTCTCTGAGAATTGCTCTGATTATCCCTGTGACCTCTTTGCTAAGACTCTCCAGAGAGCCGTCCTCAAAACCAACACACATCTTGACATATCTCCCACATTGATCGCAGTGTCTCCAGGAACGGCATTCAAGGAGCCAGGAACTTTTCTCCCTACACTGTCCATTGAGTTGTCCTCAAAACCAATATACATCCTGCTATATCTCCCACATGGAAAGTGCCAGGAGGGAGAAGTGGCGATTATGTTTAGACTTTCTCGGAACTGCTTCAAATCAACTAGATATCTTTGTGCTGTAAATCTCCCAACAGCCAAACGCAAAAGCAGCAAACATCTCGCTGTATGTCCCACATCCAAAGTGCCAAGAGAGAGCTTGCTCTCCCTGTCTTTGAGTACTGTTTTCGCTGTGCCGGTTACCTCTTTGCTAACATTCTCTTCAGCGCTGCAGGGAAACCAGGAACCACGTGGAGAAGGCACCCACACTGAAAGTGCCTGGAGGGAACATTGGGGCTTCTTCTCAGTGTCTCTGACATAGGGTTTCACTGTCCCGGGAAAGTCTCTGCTAACCCCCTGCAGAGCGCTGTGCCCAATCTACAGAAACGTCTTGCGGTATCTCCTACAGGGAAAGTGCCAGGAGGGAACTGTCCATCTTGTTCTCAGTGTCTCTGAGAATTGCTCTGATTATCCCTGTGACCTCTTTGCTAAGACTCTCCAGAGAGCCGTCCTCAAAACCAACACACATCTTGACATATCTCCCACATTGATCGCAGTGTCTCCAGGAACGGCATTCAAGGAGCCAGGAACTTTTCTCCCTACACTGTCCATTGAGTTGTCCTCAAAACCAATATACATCCTGCTATATCTCCCACATGGAAAGTGCCAGGAGGGAGAAGTGGCGATTATGTTTAGACTTTCTCGGAACTGCTTCAAATCAACTAGATATCTTTGTGCTGTAAATCTCCCAACAGCCAAACGCAAAAGCAGCAAACATCTCGCTGTATGTCCCACATCCAAAGTGCCAAGAGAGAGCTTGCTCTCCCTGTCTTTGAGTACTGTTTTCGCTGTGCCGGTTACCTCTTTGCTAACATTCTCTTCAGCGCTGCAGGGAAACCAGGAACCACGTGGAGAAGGCACCCACACTGAAAGTGCCTGGAGGGAACATTGGGGCTTCTTCTCAGTGTCTCTGACATAGGGTTTCACTGTCCCGGGAAAGTCTCTGCTAACACCCTGCAGAGCGCTGTGCCCAATCTACAGAAACGTCTTGCGGTATCTCCTACAGGGAAAGTGCCAGGAGGGAACTGTCCATCTTGTTCTCAGTGTCTCTGAGAATTGCTCTGATTATCCCTGTGACCTCTTTGCTAAGACTCTCCAGAGAGCCGTCCTCAAAACCAACACACATCTTGACATATCTCCCTCATTGATCGCAGTGTCTCCAGGAACGGCATTCAAGGAGCCAGGAACTTTTCTCCCTACACTGTCCATTGAGTTGTCCTCAAAACCAATATACATCCTGCTATATCTCCCACATGGAAAGTGCCAGGAGGGAGAAGTGGCGATTATGTTTAGACTTTCTCGGAACTGCTTCAAATCAACTAGATATCTTTGTGCTGTAAATCTCCCAACAGCCAAACGCAAAAGCAGCAAACATCTCGCTGTATGTCCCACATCCAAAGTGCCAAGAGAGAGCTTGCTCTCCCTGTCTTTGAGTACTGTTTTCGCTGTGCCGGTTACCTCTTTGCTAACATTCTCTTCAGCGCTGCAGGGAAACCAGGAACCACGTGGAGAAGGCACCCACACTGAAAGTGCCTGGAGGGAACATTGGGGCTTCTTCTCAGTGTCTCTGACATAGGGTTTCACTGTCCCGGGAAAGTCTCTGCTAACACCCTGCAGAGCGCTGTGCCCAATCTACAGAAACGTCTTGCGGTATCTCCTACAGGGAAAGTGCCAGGAGGGAACTGTCCATCTTGTTCTCAGTGTCTCTGAGAATTGCTCTGATTATCCCTGTGACCTCTTTGCTAAGACTCTCCAGAGAGCCGTCCTCAAAACCAACACACATCTTGACATATCTCCCACATTGATCGCAGTGTCTCCAGGAACGGCATTCAAGGAGCCAGGAACTTTTCTCCCTACACTGTCCATTGAGTTGTCCTCAAAACCAATATACATCCTGCTATATCTCCCACATGGAAAGTGCCAGGAGGGAGAAGTGGCGATTATGTTTAGACTTTCTCGGAACTGCTTCAAATCAACTAGATATCTTTGTGCTGTAAATCTCCCAACAGCCAAACGCAAAAGCAGCAAACATCTCGCTGTATGTCCCACATCCAAAGTGCCAAGAGAGAGCTTGCTCTCCCTGTCTTTGAGTACTGTTTTCGCTGTGCCGGTTACCTCTTTGCTAACATTCTCTTCAGCGCTGCAGGGAAACCAGGAACCACGTGGAGAAGGCACCCACACTGAAAGTGCCTGGAGGGAACATTGGGGCTTCTTCTCAGTGTCTCTGACATAGGGTTTCACTGTCCCGGGAAAGTCTCTGCTAACACCCTGCAGAGCGCTGTGCCCAATCTACAGAAACGTCTTGCGGTATCTCCTACAGGGAAAGTGCCAGGAGGGAACTGTCCATCTTGTTCTCAGTGTCTCTGAGAATTGCTCTGATTATCCCTGTGACCTCTTTGCTAAGACTCTCCAGAGAGCCGTCCTCAAAACCAACACACATCTTGACATATCTCCCACATTGATCGCAGTGTCTCCAGGAACGGCATTCAAGGAGCCAGGAACTTTTCTCCCTACACTGTCCATTGAGTTGTCCTCAAAACCAATATACATCCTGCTATATCTCCCACATGGAAAGTGCCAGGAGGGAGAAGTGGCGATTATGTTTAGACTTTCTCGGAACTGCTTCAAATCAACTAGATATCTTTGTGCTGTAAATCTCCCAACAGCCAAACGCAAAAGCAGCAAACATCTCGCTGTATGTCCCACATCCAAAGTGCCAAGAGAGAGCTTGCTCTCCCTGTCTTTGAGTACTGTTTTCGCTGTGCCGGTTACCTCTTTGCTAACATTCTCTTCAGCGCTGCAGGGAAACCAGGAACCACGTGGAGAAGGCACCCACACTGAAAGTGCCTGGAGGGAACATTGGGGCTTCTTCTCAGTGTCTCTGACATAGGGTTTCACTGTCCCGGGAAAGTCTCTGCTAACACCCTGCAGAGCGCTGTGCCCAATCTACAGAAACGTCTTGCGGTATCTCCTACAGGGAAAGTGCCAGGAGGGAACTGTCCATCTTGTTCTCAGTGTCTCTGAGAATTGCTCTGATTATCCCTGTGATCTCTTTGCTAAGACTCTCCAGAGAGCCGTCCTCAAAACCAACACACATCTTGACATATCTCCCTCATTGATCGCAGTGTCTCCAGGAACGGCATTCAAGGAGCCAGGAACTTTTCTCCCTACACTGTCCATTGAGTTGTCCTCAAAACCAATATACATCCTGCTATATCTCCCACATGGAAAGTGCCAGGAGGGAGAAGTGGCGATTATGTTTAGACTTTCTCGGAACTGCTTCAAATCAACTAGATATCTTTGTGCTGTAAATCTCCCAACAGCCAAACGCAAAAGCAGCAAACATCTCGCTGTATGTCCCACATCCAAAGTGCCAAGAGAGAGCTTGCTCTCCCTGTCTTTGAGTACTGTTTTCGCTGTGCCGGTTACCTCTTTGCTAACATTCTCTTCAGCGCTGCAGGGAAACCAGGAACCACGTGGAGAAGGCACCCACACTGAAAGTGCCTGGAGGGAACATTGGGGCTTCTTCTCAGTGTCTCTGACATAGGGTTTCACTGTCCCGGGAAAGTCTCTGCTAACACCCTGCAGAGCGCTGTGCCCAATCTACAGAAACGTCTTGCGGTATCTCCTACAGGGAAAGTGCCAGGAGGGAACTGTCCATCTTGTTCTCAGTGTCTCTGAGAATTGCTCTGATTATCCCTGTGACCTCTTTGCTAAGACTCTCCAGAGAGCCGTCCTCAAAACCAACACACATCTTGACATATCTCCCACATTGATCGCAGTGTCTCCAGGAACGGCATTCAAGGAGCCAGGAACTTTTCTCCCTACACTGTCCATTGAGTTGTCCTCAAAACCAATATACATCCTGCTATATCTCCCACATGGAAAGTGCCAGGAGGGAGAAGTGGCGATTATGTTTAGACTTTCTCGGAACTGCTTCAAATCAACTAGATATCTTTGTGCTGTAAATCTCCCAACAGCCAAACGCAAAAGCAGCAAACATCTCGCTGTATGTCCCACATCCAAAGTGCCAAGAGAGAGCTTGCTCTCCCTGTCTTTGAGTACTGTTTTCGCTGTGCCGGTTACCTCTTTGCTAACATTCTCTTCAGCGCTGCAGGGAAACCAGGAACCACGTGGAGAAGGCACCCACACTGAAAGTGCCTGGAGGGAACATTGGGGCTTCTTCTCAGTGTCTCTGACATAGGGTTTCACTGTCCCGGGAAAGTCTCTGCTAACACCCTGCAGAGCGCTGTGCCCAATCTACAGAAACGTCTTGCGGTATCTCCTACAGGGAAAGTGCCAGGAGGGAACTGTCCATCTTGTTCTCAGTGTCTCTGAGAATTGCTCTGATTATCCCTGTGACCTCTTTGCTAAGACTCTCCAGAGAGCCGTCCTCAAAACCAACACACATCTTGACATATCTCCCACATTGATCGCAGTGTCTCCAGGAACGGCATTCAAGGAGCCAGGAACTTTTCTCCCTACACTGTCCATTGAGTTGTCCTCAAAACCAATATACATCCTGCTATATCTCCCACATGGAAAGTGCCAGGAGGGAGAAGTGGCGATTATGTTTAGACTTTCTCGGAACTGCTTCAAATCAACTAGATATCTTTGTGCTGTAAATCTCCCAACAGCCAAACGCAAAAGCAGCAAACATCTCGCTGTATGTCCCACATCCAAAGTGCCAAGAGAGAGCTTGCTCTCCCTCTCTTTGAGTACTGTTTTCGCTGTGCCGGTTACCTCTTTGCTAACATTCTCTTCAGCGCTGCAGGGAAACCAGGAACCACGTGGAGAAGGCACCCACACTGAAAGTGCCTGGAGGGAACATTGGGGCTTCTTCTCAGTGTCTCTGACATAGGGTTTCACTGTCCCGGGAAAGTCTCTGCTAACACCCTGCAGAGCGCTGTGCCCAATCTACAGAAACGTCTTGCGGTATCTCCTACAGGGAAAGTGCCAGGAGGGAACTGTCCATCTTGTTCTCAGTGTCTCTGAGAATTGCTCTGATTATCCCTGTGACCTCTTTGCTAAGACTCTCCAGAGAGCCGTCCTCAAAACCAACACACATCTTGACATATCTCCCACATTGATCGCAGTGTCTCCAGGAACGGCATTCAAGGAGCCAGGAACTTTTCTCCCTACACTGTCCATTGAGTTGTCCTCAAAACCAATATACATCCTGCTATATCTCCCACATGGAAAGTGCCAGGAGGGAGAAGTGGCGATTATGTTTAGACTTTCTCGGAACTGCTTCAAATCAACTAGATATCTTTGTGCTGTAAATCTCCCAACAGCCAAACGCAAAAGCAGCAAACATCTCGCTGTATGTCCCACATCCAAAGTGCCAAGAGAGAGCTTGCTCTCCCTCTCTTTGAGTACTGTTTTCGCTGTGCCGGTTACCTCTTTGCTAACATTCTCTTCAGCGCTGCAGGGAAACCAGGAACCACGTGGAGAAGGCACCCACACTGAAAGTGCCTGGAGGGAACATTGGGGCTTCTTCTCAGTGTCTCTGACATAGGGTTTCACTGTCCCGGGAAAGTCTCTGCTAACACCCTGCAGAGCGCTGTGCCCAGTCTACAGAAACGTCTTGCGGTATCTCCTACAGGGAAAGTGCCAGGAGGGAACTGTCCATCTTGTTCTCAGTGTCTCTGAGAATTGCTCTGATTATCCCTGTGACCTCTTTGCTAAGACTCTCCAGAGAGCCGTCCTCAAAACCAACACACATCTTGACATATCTCCCACATTGATCGCAGTGTCTCCAGGAACGGCATTCAAGGAGCCAGGAACTTTTCTCCCTACACTGTCCATTGAGTTGTCCTCAAAACCAATATACATCCTGCTATATCTCCCACATGGAAAGTGCCAGGAGGGAGAAGTGGCGATTATGTTTAGACTTTCTCGGAACTGCTTCAAATCAACTAGATATCTTTGTGCTGTAAATCTCCCAACAGCCAAACGCAAAAGCAGCAAACATCTCGCTGTATGTCCCACATCCAAAGTGCCAAGAGAGAGCTTGCTCTCCCTCTCTTTGAGTACTGTTTTCGCTGTGCCGGTTACCTCTTTGCTAACATTCTCTTCAGCGCTGCAGGGAAACCAGGAACCACGTGGAGAAGGCACCCACACTGAAAGTGCCTGGAGGGAACATTGGGGCTTCTTCTCAGTGTCTCTGACATAGGGTTTCACTGTCCCGGGAAAGTCTCTGCTAACACCCTGCAGAGCGCTGTGCCCAATCTACAGAAACGTCTTGCGGTATCTCCTACAGGGAAAGTGCCAGGAGGGAACTGTCCATCTTGTTCTCAGTGTCTCTGAGAATTGCTCTGATTATCCCTGTGACCTCTTTGCTAAGACTCTCCAGAGAGCCGTCCTCAAAACCAACACACATCTTGACATATCTCCCACATTGATCGCAGTGTCTCCAGGAACGGCATTCAAGGAGCCAGGAACTTTTCTCCCTACACTGTCCATTGAGTTGTCCTCAAAACCAATATACATCCTGCTATATCTCCCACATGGAAAGTGCCAGGAGGGAGAAGTGGCGATTATGTTTAGACTTTCTCGGAACTGCTTCAAATCAACTAGATATCTTTGTGCTGTAAATCTCCCAACAGCCAAACGCAAAAGCAGCAAACATCTCGCTGTATGTCCCACATCCAAAGTGCCAAGAGAGAGCTTGCTCTCCCTCTCTTTGAGTACTGTTTTCGCTGTGCCGGTTACCTCTTTGCTAACATTCTCTTCAGCGCTGCAGGGAAACCAGGAACCACGTGGAGAAGGCACCCACACTGAAAGTGCCTGGAGGGAACATTGGGGCTTCTTCTCAGTGTCTCTGACATAGGGTTTCACTGTCCCGGGAAAGTCTCTGCTAACACCCTGCAGAGCGCTGTGCCCAGTCTACAGAAACGTCTTGCGGTATCTCCTACAGGGAAAGTGCCAGGAGGGAACTGTCCATCTTGTTCTCAGTGTCTCTGAGAATTGCTCTGATTATCCCTGTGACCTCTTTGCTACGACTCTCCAGAGAGCCGTCCTCAAAACCAACACACATCTTGACATATCTCCCACATTGATCGCAGTGTCTCCAGGAACGGCATTCAAGGAGCCAGGAACTTTTCTCCCTACACTGTCCATTGAGTTGTCCTCAAAACCAATATACATCCTGCTATATCTCCCACATGGAAAGTGCCAGGAGGGAGAAGTGGCGATTATGTTTAGACTTTCTCGGAACTGCTTCAAATCAACTAGATATCTTTGTGCTGTAAATCTCCCAACAGCCAAACGCAAAAGCAGCAAACATCTCGCTGTATGTCCCACATCCAAAGTGCCAAGAGAGAGCTTGCTCTCCCTCTCTTTGAGTACTGTTTTCGCTGTGCCGGTTACCTCTTTGCTAACATTCTCTTCAGCGCTGCAGGGAAACCAGGAACCACGTGGAGAAGGCACCCACACTGAAAGTGCCTGGAGGGAACATTGGGGCTTCTTCTCAGTGTCTCTGACATAGGGTTTCACTGTCCCGGGAAAGTCTCTGCTAACACCCTGCAGAGCGCTGTGCCCAGTCTACAGAAACGTCTTGCGGTATCTCCTACAGGGAAAGTGCCAGGAGGGAACTGTCCATCTTGTTCTCAGTGTCTCTGAGAATTGCTCTGATTATCCCTGTGACCTCTTTGCTAAGACTCTCCAGAGAGCCGTCCTCAAAACCAACACACATCTTGACATATCTCCCTCATTGATCGCAGTGTCTCCAGGAACGGCATTCAAGGAGCCAGGAACTTTTCTCCCTACACTGTCCATTGAGTTGTCCTCAAAACCAATATACATCCTGCTATATCTCCCACATGGAAAGTGCCAGGAGGGAGAAGTGGCGATTATGTTTAGACTTTCTCGGAACTGCTTCAAATCAACTAGATATCTTTGTGCTGTAAATCTCCCAACAGCCAAACGCAAAAGCAGCAAACATCTCGCTGTATGTCCCACATCCAAAGTGCCAAGAGAGAGCTTGCTCTCCCTGTCTTTGAGTACTGTTTTCACTGTCCCGGTTACCTCTTTGCTAACATTCTCTTCAGCGCTGCAGGGAAACCAGGAACCACGTGGAGAAGGCACCCACACTGAAAGTGCCTGGAGGGAACATTGGGGCTTCTTCTCAGTGTCTCTGACATAGGGTTTCACTGTCCCGGGAAAGTCTCTGCTAACACCCTGCAGAGCGCTGTGCCCAATCTACAGAAACGTCTTGCGGTATCTCCTACAGGGAAAGTGCCAGGAGGGAACTGTCCATCTTGTTCTCAGTGTCTCTGAGAATTGCTCTGATTATCCCTGTGACCTCTTTGCTAAGACTCTCCAGAGAGCCGTCCTCAAAACCAACACACATCTTGACATATCTCCCACATTGATCGCAGTGTCTCCAGGAACGGCATTCAAGGAGCCAGGAACTTTTCTCCCTACACTGTCCATTGAGTTGTCCTCAAAACCAATATACATCCTGCTATATCTCCCACATGGAAAGTGCCAGGAGGGAGAAGTGGCGATTATGTTTAGACTTTCTCGGAACTGCTTCAAATCAACTAGATATCTTTGTGCTGTAAATCTCCCAACAGCCAAACGCAAAAGCAGCAAACATCTCGCTGTATGTCCCACATCCAAAGTGCCAAGAGAGAGCTTGCTCTCCCTCTCTTTGAGTACTGTTTTCGCTGTGCCGGTTACCTCTTTGCTAACATTCTCTTCAGCGCTGCAGGGAAACCAGGAACCACGTGGAGAAGGCACCCACACTGAAAGTGCCTGGAGGGAACATTGGGGCTTCTTCTCAGTGTCTCTGACATAGGGTTTCACTGTCCCGGGAAAGTCTCTGCTAACACCCTGCAGAGCGCTGTGCCCAATCTACAGAAACGTCTTGCGGTATCTCCTACAGGGAAAGTGCCAGGAGGGAACTGTCCATCTTGTTCTCAGTGTCTCTGAGAATTGCTCTGATTATCCCTGTGACCTCTTTGCTAAGACTCTCCAGAGAGCCGTCCTCAAAACAAACACACATCTTGACATATCTCCCACATTGATCGCAGTGTCTCCAGGAACGGCATTCAAGGAGCCAGGAACTTTTCTCCCTACACTGTCCATTGAGTTGTCCTCAAAACCAATATACATCCTGCTATATCTCCCACATGGAAAGTGCCAGGAGGGAGAAGTGGCGATTATGTTTAGACTTTCTCGGAACTGCTTCAAATCAACTAGATATCTTTGTGCTGTAAATCTCCCAACAGCCAAACGCAAAAGCAGCAAACATCTCGCTGTATGTCCCACATCCAAAGTGCCAAGAGAGAGCTTGCTCTCCCTGTCTTTGAGTACTGTTTTCGCTGTGCCGGTTACCTCTTTGCTAACATTCTCTTCAGCGCTGCAGGGAAACCAGGAACCACGTGGAGAAGGCACCCACACTGAAAGTGCCTGGAGGGAACATTGGGGCTTCTTCTCAGTGTCTCTGACATAGGGTTTCACTGTCCCGGGAAAGTCTCTGCTAACACCCTGCAGAGCGCTGTGCCCAATCTACAGAAACGTCTTGCGGTATCTCCTACAGGGAAAGTGCCAGGAGGGAACTGTCCATCTTGTTCTCAGTGTCTCTGAGAATTGCTCTGATTATCCCTGTGACCTCTTTGCTAAGACTCTCCAGAGAGCCGTCCTCAAAACAAACACACATCTTGACATATCTCCCACATTGATCGCAGTGTCTCCAGGAACGGCATTCAAGGAGCCAGGAACTTTTCTCCCTACACTGTCCATTGAGTTGTCCTCAAAACCAATATACATCCTGCTATATCTCCCACATGGAAAGTGCCAGGAGGGAGAAGTGGCGATTATGTTTAGACTTTCTCGGAACTGCTTCAAATCAACTAGATATCTTTGTGCTGTAAATCTCCCAACAGCCAAACGCAAAAGCAGCAAACATCTCGCTGTATGTCCCACATCCAAAGTGCCAAGAGAGAGCTTGCTCTCCCTGTCTTTGAGTACTGTTTTCGCTGTGCTGGTTACCTCTTTGCTAACATTCTCTTCAGCGCTGCAGGGAAACCAGGAACCACGTGGAGAAGGCACCCACACTGAAAGTGCCTGGAGGGAACATTGGGGCTTCTTCTCAGTGTCTCTGACATAGGGTTTCACTGTCCCGGGAAAGTCTCTGCTAACACCCTGCAGAGCGCTGTGCCCAATCTACAGAAACGTCTTGCGGTATCTCCTACAGGGAAAGTGCCAGGAGGGAACTGTCCATCTTGTTCTCAGTGTCTCTGAGAATTGCTCTGATTATCCCTGTGACCTCTTTGCTAAGACTCTCCAGAGAGCCGTCCTCAAAACAAACACACATCTTGACATATCTCCCACATTGATCGCAGTGTCTCCAGGAACGGCATTCAAGGAGCCAGGAACTTTTCTCCCTACACTGTCCATTGAGTTGTCCTCAAAACCAATATACATCCTGCTATATCTCCCACATGGAAAGTGCCAGGAGGGAGAAGTGGCGATTATGTTTAGACTTTCTCGGAACTGCTTCAAATCAACTAGATATCTTTGTGCTGTAAATCTCCCAACAGCCAAACGCAAAAGCAGCAAACATCTCGCTGTATGTCCCACATCCAAAGTGCCAAGAGAGAGCTTGCTCTCCCTGTCTTTGAGTACTGTTTTCGCTGTGCCGGTTACCTCTTTGCTAACATTCTCTTCAGCGCTGCAGGGAAACCAGGAACCACGTGGAGAAGGCACCCACACTGAAAGTGCCTGGAGGGAACATTGGGGCTTCTTCTCAGTGTCTCTGACATAGGGTTTCACTGTCCCGGGAAAGTCTCTGCTAACACCCTGCAGAGCGCTGTGCCCAATCTACAGAAACGTCTTGCGGTATCTCCTACAGGGAAAGTGCCAGGAGGGAACTGTCCATCTTGTTCTCAGTGTCTCTGAGAATTGCTCTGATTATCCCTGTGACCTCTTTGCTAAGACTCTCCAGAGAGCCGTCCTCAAAACCAACACACATCTTGACATATCTCCCACATTGATCGCAGTGTCTCCAGGAACGGCATTCAAGGAGCCAGGAACTTTTCTCCCTACACTGTCCATTGAGTTGTCCTCAAAACCAATATACATCCTGCTATATCTCCCACATGGAAAGTGCCAGGAGGGAGAAGTGGCGATTATGTTTAGACTTTCTCGGAACTGCTTCAAATCAACTAGATATCTTTGTGCTGTAAATCTCCCAACAGCCAAACGCAAAAGCAGCAAACATCTCGCTGTATGTCCCACATCCAAAGTGCCAAGAGAGAGCTTGCTCTCCCTCTCTTTGAGTACTGTTTTCGCTGTGCCGGTTACCTCTTTGCTAACATTCTCTTCAGCGCTGCAGGGAAACCAGGAACCACGTGGAGAAGGCACCCACACTGAAAGTGCCTGGAGGGAACATTGGGGCTTCTTCTCAGTGTCTCTGACATAGGGTTTCACTGTCCCGGGAAAGTCTCTGCTAACACCCTGCAGAGCGCTGTGCCCAATCTACAGAAACGTCTTGCGGTATCTCCTACAGGGAAAGTGCCAGGAGGGAACTGTCCATCTTGTTCTCAGTGTCTCTGAGAATTGCTCTGATTATCCCTGTGACCTCTTTGCTAAGACTCTCCAGAGAGCCGTCCTCAAAACCAACACACATCTTGACATATCTCCCTCATTGATCGCAGTGTCTCCAGGAACGGCATTCAAGGAGCCAGGAACTTTTCTCCCTACACTGTCCATTGAGTTGTCCTCAAAACCAATATACATCCTGCTATATCTCCCACATGGAAAGTGCCAGGAGGGAGAAGTGGCGATTATGTTTAGACTTTCTCGGAACTGCTTCAAATCAACTAGATATCTTTGTGCTGTAAATCTCCCAACAGCCAAACGCAAAAGCAGCAAACATCTCGCTGTATGTCCCACATCCAAAGTGCCAAGAGAGAGCTTGCTCTCCCTGTCTTTGAGTACTGTTTTCGCTGTGCCGGTTACCTCTTTGCTAACATTCTCTTCAGCGCTGCAGGGAAACCAGGAACCACGTGGAGAAGGCACCCACACTGAAAGTGCCTGGAGGGAACATTGGGGCTTCTTCTCAGTGTCTCTGACATAGGGTTTCACTGTCCCGGGAAAGTCTCTGCTAACACCCTGCAGAGCGCTGTGCCCAATCTACAGAAACGTCTTGCGGTATCTCCTACAGGGAAAGTGCCAGGAGGGAACTGTCCATCTTGTTCTCAGTGTCTCTGAGAATTGCTCTGATTATCCCTGTGACCTCTTTGCTAAGACTCTCCAGAGAGCCGTCCTCAAAACCAACACACATCTTGACATATCTCCCTCATTGATCGCAGTGTCTCCAGGAACGGCATTCAAGGAGCCAGGAACTTTTCTCCCTACACTGTCCATTGAGTTGTCCTCAAAACCAATATACATCCTGCTATATCTCCCACATGGAAAGTGCCAGGAGGGAGAAGTGGCGATTATGTTTAGACTTTCTCGGAACTGCTTCAAATCAACTAGATATCTTTGTGCTGTAAATCTCCCAACAGCCAAACGCAAAAGCAGCAAACATCTCGCTGTATGTCCCACATCCAAAGTGCCAAGAGAGAGCTTGCTCTCCCTGTCTTTGAGTACTGTTTTCGCTGTGCCGGTTACCTCTTTGCTAACATTCTCTTCAGCGCTGCAGGGAAACCAGGAACCACGTGGAGAAGGCACCCACACTGAAAGTGCCTGGAGGGAACATTGGGGCTTCTTCTCAGTGTCTCTGACATAGGGTTTCACTGTCCCGGGAAAGTCTCTGCTAACACCCTGCAGAGCGCTGTGCCCAATCTACAGAAACGTCTTGCGGTATCTCCTACAGGGAAAGTGCCAGGAGGGAACTGTCCATCTTGTTCTCAGTGTCTCTGAGAATTGCTCTGATTATCCCTGTGACCTCTTTGCTAAGACTCTCCAGAGAGCCGTCCTCAAAACCAACACACATCTTGACATATCTCCCTCATTGATCGCAGTGTCTCCAGGAACGGCATTCAAGGAGCCAGGAACTTTTCTCCCTACACTGTCCATTGAGTTGTCCTCAAAACCAATATACATCCTGCTATATCTCCCACATGGAAAGTGCCAGGAGGGAGAAGTGGCGATTATGTTTAGACTTTCTCGGAACTGCTTCAAATCAACTAGATATCTTTGTGCTGTAAATCTCCCAACAGCCAAACGCAAAAGCAGCAAACATCTCGCTGTATGTCCCACATCCAAAGTGCCAAGAGAGAGCTTGCTCTCCCTCTCTTTGAGTACTGTTTTCGCTGTGCCGGTTACCTCTTTGCTAACATTCTCTTCAGCGCTGCAGGGAAACCAGGAACCACGTGGAGAAGGCACCCACACTGAAAGTGCCTGGAGGGAACATTGGGGCTTCTTCTCAGTGTCTCTGACATAGGGTTTCACTGTCCCGGGAAAGTCTCTGCTAACACCCTGCAGAGCGCTGTGCCCAATCTACAGAAACGTCTTGCGGTATCTCCTACAGGGAAAGTGCCAGGAGGGAACTGTCCATCTTGTTCTCAGTGTCTCTGAGAATTGCTCTGATTATCCCTGTGACCTCTTTGCTAAGACTCTCCAGAGAGCCGTCCTCAAAACCAACACACATCTTGACATATCTCCCACATTGATCGCAGTGTCTCCAGGAACGGCATTCAAGGAGCCAGGAACTTTTCTCCCTACACTGTCCATTGAGTTGTCCTCAAAACCAATATACATCCTGCTATATCTCCCACATGGAAAGTGCCAGGAGGGAGAAGTGGCGATTATGTTTAGACTTTCTCGGAACTGCTTCAAATCAACTAGATATCTTTGTGCTGTAAATCTCCCAACAGCCAAACGCAAAAGCAGCAAACATCTCGCTGTATGTCCCACATCCAAAGTGCCAAGAGAGAGCTTGCTCTCCCTCTCTTTGAGTACTGTTTTCGCTGTGCCGGTTACCTCTTTGCTAACATTCTCTTCAGCGCTGCAGGGAAACCAGGAACCACGTGGAGAAGGCACCCACACTGAAAGTGCCTGGAGGGAACATTGGGGCTTCTTCTCAGTGTCTCTGACATAGGGTTTCACTGTCCCGGGAAAGTCTCTGCTAACACCCTGCAGAGCGCTGTGCCCAGTCTACAGAAACGTCTTGCGGTATCTCCTACAGGGAAAGTGCCAGGAGGGAACTGTCCATCTTGTTCTCAGTGTCTCTGAGAATTGCTCTGATTATCCCTGTGACCTCTTTGCTAAGACTCTCCAGAGAGCCGTCCTCAAAACCAACACACATCTTGACATATCTCCCACATTGATCGCAGTGTCTCCAGGAACGGCATTCAAGGAGCCAGGAACTTTTCTCCCTACACTGTCCATTGAGTTGTCCTCAAAACCAATATACATCCTGCTATATCTCCCACATGGAAAGTGCCAGGAGGGAGAAGTGGCGATTATGTTTAGACTTTCTCGGAACTGCTTCAAATCAACTAGATATCTTTGTGCTGTAAATCTCCCAACAGCCAAACGCAAAAGCAGCAAACATCTCGCTGTATGTCCCACATCCAAAGTGCCAAGAGAGAGCTTGCTCTCCCTCTCTTTGAGTACTGTTTTCGCTGTGCCGGTTACCTCTTTGCTAACATTCTCTTCAGCGCTGCAGGGAAACCAGGAACCACGTGGAGAAGGCACCCACACTGAAAGTGCCTGGAGGGAACATTGGGGCTTCTTCTCAGTGTCTCTGACATAGGGTTTCACTGTCCCGGGAAAGTCTCTGCTAACACCCTGCAGAGCGCTGTGCCCAATCTACAGAAACGTCTTGCGGTATCTCCTACAGGGAAAGTGCCAGGAGGGAACTGTCCATCTTGTTCTCAGTGTCTCTGAGAATTGCTCTGATTATCCCTGTGACCTCTTTGCTAAGACTCTCCAGAGAGCCGTCCTCAAAACCAACACACATCTTGACATATCTCCCACATTGATCGCAGTGTCTCCAGGAACGGCATTCAAGGAGCCAGGAACTTTTCTCCCTACACTGTCCATTGAGTTGTCCTCAAAACCAATATACATCCTGCTATATCTCCCACATGGAAAGTGCCAGGAGGGAGAAGTGGCGATTATGTTTAGACTTTCTCGGAACTGCTTCAAATCAACTAGATATCTTTGTGCTGTAAATCTCCCAACAGCCAAACGCAAAAGCAGCAAACATCTCGCTGTATGTCCCACATCCAAAGTGCCAAGAGAGAGCTTGCTCTCCCTCTCTTTGAGTACTGTTTTCGCTGTGCCGGTTACCTCTTTGCTAACATTCTCTTCAGCGCTGCAGGGAAACCAGGAACCACGTGGAGAAGGCACCCACACTGAAAGTGCCTGGAGGGAACATTGGGGCTTCTTCTCAGTGTCTCTGACATAGGGTTTCACTGTCCCGGGAAAGTCTCTGCTAACACCCTGCAGAGCGCTGTGCCCAGTCTACAGAAACGTCTTGCGGTATCTCCTACAGGGAAAGTGCCAGGAGGGAACTGTCCATCTTGTTCTCAGTGTCTCTGAGAATTGCTCTGATTATCCCTGTGACCTCTTTGCTAAGACTCTCCAGAGAGCCGTCCTCAAAACCAACACACATCTTGACATATCTCCCACATTGATCGCAGTGTCTCCAGGAACGGCATTCAAGGAGCCAGGAACTTTTCTCCCTACACTGTCCATTGAGTTGTCCTCAAAACCAATATACATCCTGCTATATCTCCCACATGGAAAGTGCCAGGAGGGAGAAGTGGCGATTATGTTTAGACTTTCTCGGAACTGCTTCAAATCAACTAGATATCTTTGTGCTGTAAATCTCCCAACAGCCAAACGCAAAAGCAGCAAACATCTCGCTGTATGTCCCACATCCAAAGTGCCAAGAGAGAGCTTGCTCTCCCTCTCTTTGAGTACTGTTTTCGCTGTGCCGGTTACCTCTTTGCTAACATTCTCTTCAGCGCTGCAGGGAAACCAGGAACCACGTGGAGAAGGCACCCACACTGAAAGTGCCTGGAGGGAACATTGGGGCTTCTTCTCAGTGTCTCTGACATAGGGTTTCACTGTCCCGGGAAAGTCTCTGCTAACACCCTGCAGAGCGCTGTGCCCAGTCTACAGAAACGTCTTGCGGTATCTCCTACAGGGAAAGTGCCAGGAGGGAACTGTCCATCTTGTTCTCAGTGTCTCTGAGAATTGCTCTGATTATCCCTGTGACCTCTTTGCTAAGACTCTCCAGAGAGCCGTCCTCAAAACCAACACACATCTTGACATATCTCCCACATTGATCGCAGTGTCTCCAGGAACGGCATTCAAGGAGCCAGGAACTTTTCTCCCTACACTGTCCATTGAGTTGTCCTCAAAACCAATATACATCCTGCTATATCTCCCACATGGAAAGTGCCAGGAGGGAGAAGTGGCGATTATGTTTAGACTTTCTCGGAACTGCTTCAAATCAACTAGATATCTTTGTGCTGTAAATCTCCCAACAGCCAAACGCAAAAGCAGCAAACATCTCGCTGTATGTCCCACATCCAAAGTGCCAAGAGAGAGCTTGCTCTCCCTCTCTTTGAGTACTGTTTTCGCTGTGCCGGTTACCTCTTTGCTAACATTCTCTTCAGCGCTGCAGGGAAACCAGGAACCACGTGGAGAAGGCACCCACACTGAAAGTGCCTGGAGGGAACATTGGGGCTTCTTCTCAGTGTCTCTGACATAGGGTTTCACTGTCCCGGGAAAGTCTCTGCTAACACCCTGCAGAGCGCTGTGCCCAATCTACAGAAACGTCTTGCGGTATCTCCTACAGGGAAAGTGCCAGGAGGGAACTGTCCATCTTGTTCTCAGTGTCTCTGAGAATTGCTCTGATTATCCCTGTGACCTCTTTGCTAAGACTCTCCAGAGAGCCGTCCTCAAAACCAACACACATCTTGACATATCTCCCTCATTGATCGCAGTGTCTCCAGGAACGGCATTCAAGGAGCCAGGAACTTTTCTCCCTACACTGTCCATTGAGTTGTCCTCAAAACCAATATACATCCTGCTATATCTCCCACATGGAAAGTGCCAGGAGGGAGAAGTGGCGATTATGTTTAGACTTTCTCGGAACTGCTTCAAATCAACTAGATATCTTTGTGCTGTAAATCTCCCAACAGCCAAACGCAAAAGCAGCAAACATCTCGCTGTATGTCCCACATCCAAAGTGCCAAGAGAGAGCTTGCTCTCCCTCTCTTTGAGTACTGTTTTCACTGTCCCGGTTACCTCTTTGCTAACATTCTCTTCAGCGCTGCAGGGAAACCAGGAACCACGTGGAGAAGGCACCCACACTGAAAGTGCCTGGAGGGAACATTGGGGCTTCTTCTCAGTGTCTCTGACATAGGGTTTCACTGTCCCGGGAAAGTCTCTGCTAACACCCTGCAGAGCGCTGTGCCCAATCTACAGAAACGTCTTGCGGTATCTCCTACAGGGAAAGTGCCAGGAGGGAACTGTCCATCTTGTTCTCAGTGTCTCTGAGAATTGCTCTGATTATCCCTGTGACCTCTTTGCTAAGACTCTCCAGAGAGCCGTCCTCAAAACCAACACACATCTTGACATATCTCCCACATTGATCGCAGTGTCTCCAGGAACGGCATTCAAGGAGCCAGGAACTTTTCTCCCTACACTGTCCATTGAGTTGTCCTCAAAACCAATATACATCCTGCTATATCTCCCACATGGAAAGTGCCAGGAGGGAGAAGTGGCGATTATGTTTAGACTTTCTCGGAACTGCTTCAAATCAACTAGATATCTTTGTGCTGTAAATCTCCCAACAGCCAAACGCAAAAGCAGCAAACATCTCGCTGTATGTCCCACATCCAAAGTGCCAAGAGAGAGCTTGCTCTCCCTGTCTTTGAGTACTGTTTTCGCTGTGCCGGTTACCTCTTTGCTAACATTCTCTTCAGCGCTGCAGGGAAACCAGGAACCACGTGGAGAAGGCACCCACACTGAAAGTGCCTGGAGGGAACATTGGGGCTTCTTCTCAGTGTCTCTGACATAGGGTTTCACTGTCCCGGGAAAGTCTCTGCTAACACCCTGCAGAGCGCTGTGCCCAATCTACAGAAACGTCTTGCGGTATCTCCTACAGGGAAAGTGCCAGGAGGGAACTGTCCATCTTGTTCTCAGTGTCTCTGAGAATTGCTCTGATTATCCCTGTGACCTCTTTGCTAAGACTCTCCAGAGAGCCGTCCTCAAAACCAACACACATCTTGACATATCTCCCTCATTGATCGCAGTGTCTCCAGGAACGGCATTCAAGGAGCCAGGAACTTTTCTCCCTACACTGTCCATTGAGTTGTCCTCAAAACCAATATACATCCTGCTATATCTCCCACATGGAAAGTGCCAGGAGGGAGAAGTGGCGATTATGTTTAGACTTTCTCGGAACTGCTTCAAATCAACTAGATATCTTTGTGCTGTAAATCTCCCAACAGCCAAACGCAAAAGCAGCAAACATCTCGCTGTATGTCCCACATCCAAAGTGCCAAGAGAGAGCTTGCTCTCCCTCTCTTTGAGTACTGTTTTCGCTGTGCCGGTTACCTCTTTGCTAACATTCTCTTCAGCGCTGCAGGGAAACCAGGAACCACGTGGAGAAGGCACCCACACTGAAAGTGCCTGGAGGGAACATTGGGGCTTCTTCTCAGTGTCTCTGACATAGGGTTTCACTGTCCCGGGAAAGTCTCTGCTAACACCCTGCAGAGCGCTGTGCCCAATCTACAGAAACGTCTTGCGGTATCTCCTACAGGGAAAGTGCCAGGAGGGAACTGTCCATCTTGTTCTCAGTGTCTCTGAGAATTGCTCTGATTATCCCTGTGACCTCTTTGCTAAGACTCTCCAGAGAGCCGTCCTCAAAACCAACACACATCTTGACATATCTCCCACATTGATCGCAGTGTCTCCAGGAACGGCATTCAAGGAGCCAGGAACTTTTCTCCCTACACTGTCCATTGAGTTGTCCTCAAAACCAATATACATCCTGCTATATCTCCCACATGGAAAGTGCCAGGAGGGAGAAGTGGCGATTATGTTTAGACTTTCTCGGAACTGCTTCAAATCAACTAGATATCTTTGTGCTGTAAATCTCCCAACAGCCAAACGCAAAAGCAGCAAACATCTCGCTGTATGTCCCACATCCAAAGTGCCAAGAGAGAGCTTGCTCTCCCTCTCTTTGAGTACTGTTTTCGCTGTGCCGGTTACCTCTTTGCTAACATTCTCTTCAGCGCTGCAGGGAAACCAGGAACCACGTGGAGAAGGCACCCACACTGAAAGTGCCTGGAGGGAACATTGGGGCTTCTTCTCAGTGTCTCTGACATAGGGTTTCACTGTCCCGGGAAAGTCTCTGCTAACACCCTGCAGAGCGCTGTGCCCAGTCTACAGAAACGTCTTGCGGTATCTCCTACAGGGAAAGTGCCAGGAGGGAACTGTCCATCTTGTTCTCAGTGTCTCTGAGAATTGCTCTGATTATCCCTGTGACCTCTTTGCTAAGACTCTCCAGAGAGCCGTCCTCAAAACCAACACACATCTTGACATATCTCCCACATTGATCGCAGTGTCTCCAGGAACGGCATTCAAGGAGCCAGGAACTTTTCTCCCTACACTGTCCATTGAGTTGTCCTCAAAACCAATATACATCCTGCTATATCTCCCACATGGAAAGTGCCAGGAGGGAGAAGTGGCGATTATGTTTAGACTTTCTCGGAACTGCTTCAAATCAACTAGATATCTTTGTGCTGTAAATCTCCCAACAGCCAAACGCAAAAGCAGCAAACATCTCGCTGTATGTCCCACATCCAAAGTGCCAAGAGAGAGCTTGCTCTCCCTCTCTTTGAGTACTGTTTTCGCTGTGCCGGTTACCTCTTTGCTAACATTCTCTTCAGCGCTGCAGGGAAACCAGGAACCACGTGGAGAAGGCACCCACACTGAAAGTGCCTGGAGGGAACATTGGGGCTTCTTCTCAGTGTCTCTGACATAGGGTTTCACTGTCCCGGGAAAGTCTCTGCTAACACCCTGCAGAGCGCTGTGCCCAATCTACAGAAACGTCTTGCGGTATCTCCTACAGGGAAAGTGCCAGGAGGGAACTGTCCATCTTGTTCTCAGTGTCTCTGAGAATTGCTCTGATTATCCCTGTGACCTCTTTGCTAAGACTCTCCAGAGAGCCGTCCTCAAAACCAACACACATCTTGACATATCTCCCACATTGATCGCAGTGTCTCCAGGAACGGCATTCAAGGAGCCAGGAACTTTTCTCCCTACACTGTCCATTGAGTTGTCCTCAAAACCAATATACATCCTGCTATATCTCCCACATGGAAAGTGCCAGGAGGGAGAAGTGGCGATTATGTTTAGACTTTCTCGGAACTGCTTCAAATCAACTAGATATCTTTGTGCTGTAAATCTCCCAACAGCCAAACGCAAAAGCAGCAAACATCTCGCTGTATGTCCCACATCCAAAGTGCCAAGAGAGAGCTTGCTCTCCCTGTCTTTGAGTACTGTTTTCGCTGTGCCGGTTACCTCTTTGCTAACATTCTCTTCAGCGCTGCAGGGAAACCAGGAACCACGTGGAGAAGGCACCCACACTGAAAGTGCCTGGAGGGAACATTGGGGCTTCTTCTCAGTGTCTCTGACATAGGGTTTCACTGTCCCGGGAAAGTCTCTGCTAACACCCTGCAGAGCGCTGTGCCCAGTCTACAGAAACGTCTTGCGGTATCTCCTACAGGGAAAGTGCCAGGAGGGAACTGTCCATCTTGTTCTCAGTGTCTCTGAGAATTGCTCTGATTATCCCTGTGACCTCTTTGCTAAGACTCTCCAGAGAGCCGTCCTCAAAACCAACACACATCTTGACATATCTCCCACATTGATCGCAGTGTCTCCAGGAACGGCATTCAAGGAGCCAGGAACTTTTCTCCCTACACTGTCCATTGAGTTGTCCTCAAAACCAATATACATCCTGCTATATCTCCCACATGGAAAGTGCCAGGAGGGAGAAGTGGCGATTATGTTTAGACTTTCTCGGAACTGCTTCAAATCAACTAGATATCTTTGTGCTGTAAATCTCCCAACAGCCAAACGCAAAAGCAGCAAACATCTCGCTGTATGTCCCACATCCAAAGTGCCAAGAGAGAGCTTGCTCTCCCTCTCTTTGAGTACTGTTTTCGCTGTGCCGGTTACCTCTTTGCTAACATTCTCTTCAGCGCTGCAGGGAAACCAGGAACCACGTGGAGAAGGCACCCACACTGAAAGTGCCTGGAGGGAACATTGGGGCTTCTTCTCAGTGTCTCTGACATAGGGTTTCACTGTCCCGGGAAAGTCTCTGCTAACACCCTGCAGAGCGCTGTGCCCAGTCTACAGAAACGTCTTGCGGTATCTCCTACAGGGAAAGTGCCAGGAGGGAACTGTCCATCTTGTTCTCAGTGTCTCTGAGAATTGCTCTGATTATCCCTGTGACCTCTTTGCTAAGACTCTCCAGAGAGCCGTCCTCAAAACCAACACACATCTTGACATATCTCCCACATTGATCGCAGTGTCTCCAGGAACGGCATTCAAGGAGCCAGGAACTTTTCTCCCTACACTGTCCATTGAGTTGTCCTCAAAACCAATATACATCCTGCTATATCTCCCACATGGAAAGTGCCAGGAGGGAGAAGTGGCGATTATGTTTAGACTTTCTCGGAACTGCTTCAAATCAACTAGATATCTTTGTGCTGTAAATCTCCCAACAGCCAAACGCAAAAGCAGCAAACATCTCGCTGTATGTCCCACATCCAAAGTGCCAAGAGAGAGCTTGCTCTCCCTCTCTTTGAGTACTGTTTTCGCTGTGCCGGTTACCTCTTTGCTAACATTCTCTTCAGCGCTGCAGGGAAACCAGGAACCACGTGGAGAAGGCACCCACACTGAAAGTGCCTGGAGGGAACATTGGGGCTTCTTCTCAGTGTCTCTGACATAGGGTTTCACTGTCCCGGGAAAGTCTCTGCTAACACCCTGCAGAGCGCTGTGCCCAATCTACAGAAACGTCTTGCGGTATCTCCTACAGGGAAAGTGCCAGGAGGGAACTGTCCATCTTGTTCTCAGTGTCTCTGAGAATTGCTCTGATTATCCCTGTGACCTCTTTGCTAAGACTCTCCAGAGAGCCGTCCTCAAAACCAACACACATCTTGACATATCTCCCTCATTGATCGCAGTGTCTCCAGGAACGGCATTCAAGGAGCCAGGAACTTTTCTCCCTACACTGTCCATTGAGTTGTCCTCAAAACCAATATACATCCTGCTATATCTCCCACATGGAAAGTGCCAGGAGGGAGAAGTGGCGATTATGTTTAGACTTTCTCGGAACTGCTTCAAATCAACTAGATATCTTTGTGCTGTAAATCTCCCAACAGCCAAACGCAAAAGCAGCAAACATCTCGCTGTATGTCCCACATCCAAAGTGCCAAGAGAGAGCTTGCTCTCCCTCTCTTTGAGTACTGTTTTCGCTGTGCCGGTTACCTCTTTGCTAACATTCTCTTCAGCGCTGCAGGGAAACCAGGAACCACGTGGAGAAGGCACCCACACTGAAAGTGCCTGGAGGGAACATTGGGGCTTCTTCTCAGTGTCTCTGACATAGGGTTTCACTGTCCCGGGAAAGTCTCTGCTAACACCCTGCAGAGCGCTGTGCCCAATCTACAGAAACGTCTTGCGGTATCTCCTACAGGGAAAGTGCCAGGAGGGAACTGTCCATCTTGTTCTCAGTGTCTCTGAGAATTGCTCTGATTATCCCTGTGACCTCTTTGCTAAGACTCTCCAGAGAGCCGTCCTCAAAACCAACACACATCTTGACATATCTCCCTCATTGATCGCAGTGTCTCCAGGAACGGCATTCAAGGAGCCAGGAACTTTTCTCCCTACACTGTCCATTGAGTTGTCCTCAAAACCAATATACATCCTGCTATATCTCCCACATGGAAAGTGCCAGGAGGGAGAAGTGGCGATTATGTTTAGACTTTCTCGGAACTGCTTCAAATCAACTAGATATCTTTGTGCTGTAAATCTCCCAACAGCCAAACGCAAAAGCAGCAAACATCTCGCTGTATGTCCCACATCCAAAGTGCCAAGAGAGAGCTTGCTCTCCCTGTCTTTGAGTACTGTTTTCGCTGTCCCGGTTACCTCTTTGCTAACATTCTCTTCAGCGCTGCAGGGAAACCAGGAACCACGTGGAGAAGGCACCCACACTGAAAGTGCCTGGAGGGAACATTGGGGCTTCTTCTCAGTGTCTCTGACATAGGGTTTCACTGTCCCGGGAAAGTCTCTGCTAACACCCTGCAGAGCGCTGTGCCCAATCTACAGAAACGTCTTGCGGTATCTCCTACAGGGAAAGTGCCAGGAGGGAACTGTCCATCTTGTTCTCAGTGTCTCTGAGAATTGCTCTGATTATCCCTGTGACCTCTTTGCTAAGACTCTCCAGAGAGCCGTCCTCAAAACCAACACACATCTTGACATATCTCCCACATTGATCGCAGTGTCTCCAGGAACGGCATTCAAGGAGCCAGGAACTTTTCTCCCTACACTGTCCATTGAGTTGTCCTCAAAACCAATATACATCCTGCTATATCTCCCACATGGAAAGTGCCAGGAGGGAGAAGTGGCGATTATGTTTAGACTTTCTCGGAACTGCTTCAAATCAACTAGATATCTTTGTGCTGTAAATCTCCAACAGCCAAACGCAAAAGCAGCAAACATCTCGCTGTATGTCCCACATCCAAAGTGCCAAGAGAGAGCTTGCTCTCCCTCTCTTTGAGTACTGTTTTCGCTGTGCCGGTTACCTCTTTGCTAACATTCTCTTTCAGCGCTGCAGGGAAACCAGGAACCACGTGGAGAAGGCACCCACACTGAAAGTGCCTGGAGGGAACATTGGGGCTTCTTCTCAGTGTCTCTGACATAGGGTTTCACTGTCCCGGGAAAGTCTCTGCTAACACCCTGCAGAGCGCTGTGCCCAATCTACAGAAACGTCTTGCGGTATCTCCTACAGGGAAAGTGCCAGGAGGGAACTGTCCATCTTGTTCTCAGTGTCTCTGAGAATTGCTCTGATTATCCCTGTGACCTCTTTGCTAAGACTCTCCAGAGAGCCGTCCTCAAAACCAACACACATCTTGACATATCTCCCTCATTGATCGCAGTGTCTCCAGGAACGGCATTCAAGGAGCCAGGAACTTTTCTCCCTACACTGTCCATTGAGTTGTCCTCAAAACCAATATACATCCTGCTATATCTCCCACATGGAAAGTGCCAGGAGGGAGAAGTGGCGATTATGTTTAGGACTTTCTCGGAACTGCTTCAAATCAACTAGATATCTTTGTGCTGTAAATCTCCCAACAGCCAAACGCAAAAGCAGCAAACATCTCGCTGTATGTCCCACATCCAAAGTGCCAAGAGAGAGCTTGCTCTCCCTCTCTTTGAGTACTGTTTTCGCTGTGCCGGTTACCTCTTTGCTAACATTCTCTTCAGCGCTGCAGGGAAACCAGGAACCACGTGGAGAAGGCACCCACACTGAAAGTGCCTGGAGGAACATTGGGGCTTCTTCTCAGTGTCTCTGACATAGGGTTTCACTGTCCCGGGAAAGTCTCTGCTAACACCCTGCAGAGCGCTGTGCCCAATCTACAGAAACGTCTTGCGGTATCTCCTACAGGGAAAGTGCCAGGAGGGAACTGTCCATCTTGTTCTCAGTGTCTCTGAGAATTGCTCTGATTATCCCTGTGACCTCTTTGCTAAGACTCTCCAGAGAGCCGTCCTCAAAACAAACACACATCTTGACATATCTCCCACATTGATCGCAGTGTCTCCAGGAACGGCATTCAAGGAGCCAGGAACTTTTCTCCCTACACTGTCCATTGAGTTGTCCTCAAAACCAATATACATCCTGCTATATCTCCCACATGGAAAGTGCCAGGAGGGAGAAGTGGCGATTATGTTTAGACTTTCTCGGAACTGCTTCAAATCAACTAGATATCTTTGTGCTGTAAATCTCCCAACAGCCAAACGCAAAAGCAGCAAACATCTCGCTGTATGTCCCACATCCAAAGTGCCAAGAGAGAGCTTGCTCTCCCTCTCTTTGAGTACTGTTTTCGCTGTGCCGGTTACCTCTTTGCTAACATTCTCTTCAGCGCTGCAGGGAAACCAGGAACCACGTGGAGAAGGCACCCACACTGAAAGTGCCTGGAGGGAACATTGGGGCTTCTTCTCAGTGTCTCTGACATAGGGTTTCACTGTCCCGGGAAAGTCTCTGCTAACACCCTGCAGAGCGCTGTGCCCAATCTACAGAAACGTCTTGCGGTATCTCCTACAGGGAAAGTGCCAGGAGGGAACTGTCCATCTTGTTCTCAGTGTCTCTGAGAATTGCTCTGATTATCCCTGTGACCTCTTTGCTAAGACTCTCCAGAGAGCCGTCCTCAAAACAAACACACATCTTGACATATCTCCCACATTGATCGCAGTGTCTCCAGGAACGGCATTCAAGGAGCCAGGAACTTTTCTCCCTACACTGTCCATTGAGTTGTCCTCAAAACCAATATACATCCTGCTATATCTCCCACATGGAAAGTGCCAGGAGGGAGAAGTGGCGATTATGTTTAGACTTTCTCGGAACTGCTTCAAATCAACTAGATATCTTTGTGCTGTAAATCTCCCAACAGCCAAACGCAAAAGCAGCAAACATCTCGCTGTATGTCCCACATCCAAAGTGCCAAGAGAGAGCTTGCTCTCCCTGTCTTTGAGTACTGTTTTCGCTGTGCCGGTTACCTCTTTGCTAACATTCTCTTCAGCGCTGCAGGGAAACCAGGAACCACGTGGAGAAGGCACCCACACTGAAAGTGCCTGGAGGGAACATTGGGGCTTCTTCTCAGTGTCTCTGACATAGGGTTTCACTGTCCCGGGAAAGTCTCTGCTAACACCCTGCAGAGCGCTGTGCCCAATCTACAGAAACGTCTTGCGGTATCTCCTACAGGGAAAGTGCCAGGAGGGAACTGTCCATCTTGTTCTCAGTGTCTCTGAGAATTGCTCTGATTATCCCTGTGACCTCTTTGCTAAGACTCTCCAGAGAGCCGTCCTCAAAACCAACACACATCTTGACATATCTCCCTCATTGATCGCAGTGTCTCCAGGAACGGCATTCAAGGAGCCAGGAACTTTTCTCCCTACACTGTCCATTGAGTTGTCCTCAAAACCAATATACATCCTGCTATATCTCCCACATGGAAAGTGCCAGGAGGGAGAAGTGGCGATTATGTTTAGACTTTCTCGGAACTGCTTCAAATCAACTAGATATCTTTGTGCTGTAAATCTCCCAACAGCCAAACGCAAAAGCAGCAAACATCTCGCTGTATGTCCCACATCCAAAGTGCCAAGAGAGAGCTTGCTCTCCCTGTCTTTGAGTACTGTTTTCGCTGTCCCGGTTACCTCTTTGCTAACATTCTCTTCAGCGCTGCAGGGAAACCAGGAACCACGTGGAGAAGGCACCCACACTGAAAGTGCCTGGAGGGAACATTGGGGCTTCTTCTCAGTGTCTCTGACATAGGGTTTCACTGTCCCGGGAAAGTCTCTGCTAACACCCTGCAGAGCGCTGTGCCCAATCTACAGAAACGTCTTGCGGTATCTCCTACAGGGAAAGTGCCAGGAGGGAACTGTCCATCTTGTTCTCAGTGTCTCTGAGAATTGCTCTGATTATCCCTGTGACCTCTTTGCTAAGACTCTCCAGAGAGCCGTCCTCAAAACCAACACACATCTTGACATATCTCCCTCATTGATCGCAGTGTCTCCAGGAACGGCATTCAAGGAGCCAGGAACTTTTCTCCCTACACTGTCCATTGAGTTGTCCTCAAAACCAATATACATCCTGCTATATCTCCCACATGGAAAGTGCCAGGAGGGAGAAGTGGCGATTATGTTTAGACTTTCTCGGAACTGCTTCAAATCAACTAGATATCTTTGTGCTGTAAATCTCCCAACAGCCAAACGCAAAAGCAGCAAACATCTCGCTGTATGTCCCACATCCAAAGTGCCAAGAGAGAGCTTGCTCTCCCTCTCTTTGAGTACTGTTTTCACTGTCCCGGTTACCTCTTTGCTAACATTCTCTTCAGCGCTGCAGGGAAACCAGGAACCACGTGGAGAAGGCACCCACACTGAAAGTGCCTGGAGGGAACATTGGGGCTTCTTCTCAGTGTCTCTGACATAGGGTTTCACTGTCCCGGGAAAGTCTCTGCTAACACCCTGCAGAGCGCTGTGCCCAATCTACAGAAACGTCTTGCGGTATCTCCTACAGGGAAAGTGCCAGGAGGGAACTGTCCATCTTGTTCTCAGTGTCTCTGAGAATTGCTCTGATTATCCCTGTGACCTCTTTGCTAAGACTCTCCAGAGAGCCGTCCTCAAAACCAACACACATCTTGACATATCTCCCACATTGATCGCAGTGTCTCCAGGAACGGCATTCAAGGAGCCAGGAACTTTTCTCCCTACACTGTCCATTGAGTTGTCCTCAAAACCAATATACATCCTGCTATATCTCCCACATGGAAAGTGCCAGGAGGGAGAAGTGGCGATTATGTTTAGACTTTCTCGGAACTGCTTCAAATCAACTAGATATCTTTGTGCTGTAAATCTCCCAACAGCCAAACGCAAAAGCAGCAAACATCTCGCTGTATGTCCCACATCCAAAGTGCCAAGAGAGAGCTTGCTCTCCCTGTCTTTGAGTACTGTTTTCGCTGTGCCGGTTACCTCTTTGCTAACATTCTCTTCAGCGCTGCAGGGAAACCAGGAACCACGTGGAGAAGGCACCCACACTGAAAGTGCCTGGAGGGAACATTGGGGCTTCTTCTCAGTGTCTCTGACATAGGGTTTCACTGTCCCGGGAAAGTCTCTGCTAACACCCTGCAGAGCGCTGTGCCCAATCTACAGAAACGTCTTGCGGTATCTCCTACAGGGAAAGTGCCAGGAGGGAACTGTCCATCTTGTTCTCAGTGTCTCTGAGAATTGCTCTGATTATCCCTGTGACCTCTTTGCTAAGACTCTCCAGAGAGCCGTCCTCAAAACCAACACACATCTTGACATATCTCCCTCATTGATCGCAGTGTCTCCAGGAACGGCATTCAAGGAGCCAGGAACTTTTCTCCCTACACTGTCCATTGAGTTGTCCTCAAAACCAATATACATCCTGCTATATCTCCCACATGGAAAGTGCCAGGAGGGAGAAGTGGCGATTATGTTTAGACTTTCTCGGAACTGCTTCAAATCAACTAGATATCTTTGTGCTGTAAATCTCCCAACAGCCAAACGCAAAAGCAGCAAACATCTCGCTGTATGTCCCACATCCAAAGTGCCAAGAGAGAGCTTGCTCTCCCTCTCTTTGAGTACTGTTTTCGCTGTGCCGGTTACCTCTTTGCTAACATTCTCTTCAGCGCTGCAGGGAAACCAGGAACCACGTGGAGAAGGCACCCACACTGAAAGTGCCTGGAGGGAACATTGGGGCTTCTCTCAGTGTCTCTGACATAGGGTTTCACTGTCCCGGGAAAGTCTCTGCTAACACCCTGCAGAGCGCTGTGCCCAATCTACAGAAACGTCTTGCGGTACCTCCTACAGGGAAAGTGCCAGGAGGGAACTGTCCATCTTGTTCTCAGTGTCTCTGAGAATTGCTCTGATTATCCCTGTGACCTCTTTGCTAAGACTCTCCAGAGAGCCGTCCTCAAAACAAACACACATCTTGACATATCTCCCACATTGATCGCAGTGTCTCCAGGAACGGCATTCAAGGAGCCAGGAACTTTTCTCCCTACACTGTCCATTGAGTTGTCCTCAAAACCAATATACATCCTGCTATATCTCCCACATGGAAAGTGCCAGGAGGGAGAAGTGGCGATTATGTTTAGACTTTCTCGGAACTGCTTCAAATCAACTAGATATCTTTGTGCTGTAAATCTCCCAACAGCCAAACGCAAAAGCAGCAAACATCTCGCTGTATGTCCCACATCCAAAGTGCCAAGAGAGAGCTTGCTCTCCCTGTCTTTGAGTACTGTTTTCGCTGTCCCGGTTACCTCTTTGCTAACATTCTCTTCAGCGCTGCAGGGAAACCAGGAACCACGTGGAGAAGGCACCCACACTGAAAGTGCCTGGAGGGAACATTGGGGCTTCTTCTCAGTGTCTCTGACATAGGGTTTCACTGTCCCGGGAAAGTCTCTGCTAACACCCTGCAGAGCGCTGTGCCCAATCTACAGAAACGTCTTGCGGTATCTCCTACAGGGAAAGTGCCAGGAGGGAATTGTCGAGCTTGTTCTCAGTGTCTCTGAGAATTGCTCTGATTATCCCTGTGACCTCTTTGCTAAGACTCTCCAGAGAGCCGTCCTCAAAACCAACACACATCTTGACATATCTCCCACATTGATCGCAGTGTCTCCAGGAACGGCATTCAAGGAGCCAGGAACTTTTCTCCCTACACTGTCCATTGAGTTGTCCTCAAAACCAATATACATCCTGCTATATCTCCCACATGGAAAGTGCCAGGAGGGAGAAGTGGCGATTATGTTTAGACTTTCTCGGAACTGCTTCAAATCAACTAGATATCTTTGTGCTGTAAATCTCCCAACAGCCAAACGCAAAAGCAGCAAACATCTCGCTGTATGTCCCACATCCAAAGTGCCAAGAGAGAGCTTGCTCTCCCTGTCTTTGAGTACTGTTTTCGCTGTGCCGGTTACCTCTTTGCTAACATTCTCTTCAGCGCTGCAGGGAAACCAGGAACCACGTGGAGAAGGCACCCACACTGAAAGTGCCTGGAGGGAACATTGGGGCTTCTTCTCAGTGTCTCTGACATAGGGTTTCACTGTCCCGGGAAAGTCTCTGCTAACACCCTGCAGAGCGCTGTGCCCAATCTACAGAAACGTCTTGCGGTATCTCCTACAGGGAAAGTGCCAGGAGGGAACTGTCCATCTTGTTCTCAGTGTCTCTGAGAATTGCTCTGATTATCCCTGTGACCTCTTTGCTAAGACTCTCCAGAGAGCCGTCCTCAAAACCAACACACATCTTGACATATCTCCCACATTGATCGCAGTGTCTCCAGGAACGGCATTCAAGGAGCCAGGAACTTTTCTCCCTACACTGTCCATTGAGTTGTCCTCAAAACCAATATACATCCTGCTATATCTCCCACATGGAAAGTGCCAGGAGGGAGAAGTGGCGATTATGTTTAGACTTTCTCGGAACTGCTTCAAATCAACTAGATATCTTTGTGCTGTAAATCTCCCAACAGCCAAACGCAAAAGCAGCAAACATCTCGCTGTATGTCCCACATCCAAAGTGCCAAGAGAGAGCTTGCTCTCCCTGTCTTTGAGTACTGTTTTCGCTGTGCCGGTTACCTCTTTGCTAACATTCTCTTCAGCGCTGCAGGGAAACCAGGAACCACGTGGAGAAGGCACCCACACTGAAAGTGCCTGGAGGGAACATTGGGGCTTCTTCTCAGTGTCTCTGACATAGGGTTTCACTGTCCCGGGAAAGTCTCTGCTAACACCCTGCAGAGCGCTGTGCCCAATCTACAGAAACGTCTTGCGGTACCTCCTACAGGGAAAGTGCCAGGAGGGAACTGTCCATCTTGTTCTCAGTGTCTCTGAGAATTGCTCTGATTATCCCTGTGACCTCTTTGCTAAGACTCTCCAGAGAGCCGTCCTCAAAACAAACACACATCTTGACATATCTCCCACATTGATCGCAGTGTCTCCAGGAACGGCATTCAAGGAGCCAGGAACTTTTCTCCCTACACTGTCCATTGAGTTGTCCTCAAAACCAATATACATCCTGCTATATCTCCCACATGGAAAGTGCCAGGAGGGAGAAGTGGCGATTATGTTTAGACTTTCTCGGAACTGCTTCAAATCAACTAGATATCTTTGTGCTGTAAATCTCCCAACAGCCAAACGCAAAAGCAGCAAACATCTCGCTGTATGTCCCACATCCAAAGTGCCAAGAGAGAGCTTGCTCTCCCTGTCTTTGAGTACTGTTTTCACTGTCCCGGTTACCTCTTTGCTAACATTCTCTTCAGCGCTGCAGGGAAACCAGGAACCACGTGGAGAAGGCACCCACACTGAAAGTGCCTGGAGGGAACATTGGGGCTTCTTCTCAGTGTCTCTGACATAGGGTTTCACTGTCCCGGGAAAGTCTCTGCTAACACCCTGCAGAGCGCTGTGCCCAATCTACAGAAACGTCTTGCGGTATCTCCTACAGGGAAAGTGCCAGGAGGGAATTGTCGAGCTTGTTCTCAGTGTCTCTGAGAATTGCTCTGATTATCCCTGTGACCTCTTTGCTAAGACTCTCCAGAGAGCCGTCCTCAAAACCAACACACATCTTGACATATCTCCCTCATTGATCGCAGTGTCTCCAGGAACGGCATTCAAGGAGCCAGGAACTTTTCTCCCTACACTGTCCATTGAGTTGTCCTCAAAACCAATATACATCCTGCTATATCTCCCACATGGAAAGTGCCAGGAGGGAGAAGTGGCGATTATGTTTAGACTTTCTCGGAACTGCTTCAAATCAACTAGATATCTTTGTGCTGTAAATCTCCCAACAGCCAAACGCAAAAGCAGCAAACATCTCGCTGTATGTCCCACATCCAAAGTGCCAAGAGAGAGCTTGCTCTCCCTGTCTTTGAGTACTGTTTTCGCTGTGCCGGTTACCTCTTTGCTAACATTCTCTTCAGCGCTGCAGGGAAACCAGGAACCACGTGGAGAAGGCACCCACACTGAAAGTGCCTGGAGGGAACATTGGGGCTTCTTCTCAGTGTCTCTGACATAGGGTTTCACTGTCCCGGGAAAGTCTCTGCTAACACCCTGCAGAGCGCTGTGCCCAATCTACAGAAACGTCTTGCGGTATCTCCTACAGGGAAAGTGCCAGGAGGGAACTGTCCATCTTGTTCTCAGTGTCTCTGAGAATTGCTCTGATTATCCCTGTGACCTCTTTGCTAAGACTCTCCAGAGAGCCGTCCTCAAAACAAACACACATCTTGACATATCTCCCACATTGATCGCAGTGTCTCCAGGAACGGCATTCAAGGAGCCAGGAACTTTTCTCCCTACACTGTCCATTGAGTTGTCCTCAAAACCAATATACATCCTGCTATATCTCCCACATGGAAAGTGCCAGGAGGGAGAAGTGGCGATTATGTTTAGACTTTCTCGGAACTGCTTCAAATCAACTAGATATCTTTGTGCTGTAAATCTCCCAACAGCCAAACGCAAAAGCAGCAAACATCTCGCTGTATGTCCCACATCCAAAGTGCCAAGAGAGAGCTTGCTCTCCCTGTCTTTGAGTACTGTTTTCGCTGTCCCGGTTACCTCTTTGCTAACATTCTCTTCAGCGCTGCAGGGAAACCAGGAACCACGTGGAGAAGGCACCCACACTGAAAGTGCCTGGAGGGAACATTGGGGCTTCTTCTCAGTGTCTCTGACATAGGGTTTCACTGTCCCGGGAAAGTCTCTGCTAACACCCTGCAGAGCGCTGTGCCCAATCTACAGAAACGTCTTGCGGTATCTCCTACAGGGAAAGTGCCAGGAGGGAACTGTCCATCTTGTTCTCAGTGTCTCTGAGAATTGCTCTGATTATCCCTGTGACCTCTTTGCTAAGACTCTCCAGAGAGCCGTCCTCAAAACAAACACACATCTTGACATATCTCCCACATTGATCGCAGTGTCTCCAGGAACGGCATTCAAGGAGCCAGGAACTTTTCTCCCTACACTGTCCATTGAGTTGTCCTCAAAACCAATATACATCCTGCTATATCTCCCACATGGAAAGTGCCAGGAGGGAGAAGTGGCGATTATGTTTAGACTTTCTCGGAACTGCTTCAAATCAACTAGATATCTTTGTGCTGTAAATCTCCCAACAGCCAAACGCAAAAGCAGCAAACATCTCGCTGTATGTCCCACATCCAAAGTGCCAAGAGAGAGCTTGCTCTCCCTGTCTTTGAGTACTGTTTTCGCTGTCCCGGTTACCTCTTTGCTAACATTCTCTTCAGCGCTGCAGGGAAACCAGGAACCACGTGGAGAAGGCACCCACACTGAAAGTGCCTGGAGGGAACATTGGGGCTTCTTCTCAGTGTCTCTGACATAGGGTTTCACTGTCCCGGGAAAGTCTCTGCTAACACCCTGCAGAGCGCTGTGCCCAATCTACAGAAACGTCTTGCGGTATCTCCTACAGGGAAAGTGCCAGGAGGGAACTGTCCATCTTGTTCTCAGTGTCTCTGAGAATTGCTCTGATTATCCCTGTGACCTCTTTGCTAAGACTCTCCAGAGAGCCGTCCTCAAAACAAACACACATCTTGACATATCTCCCACATTGATCGCAGTGTCTCCAGGAACGGCATTCAAGGAGCCAGGAACTTTTCTCCCTACACTGTCCATTGAGTTGTCCTCAAAACCAATATACATCCTGCTATATCTCCCACATGGAAAGTGCCAGGAGGGAGAAGTGGCGATTATGTTTAGACTTTCTCGGAACTGCTTCAAATCAACTAGATATCTTTGTGCTGTAAATCTCCCAACAGCCAAACGCAAAAGCAGCAAACATCTCGCTGTATGTCCCACATCCAAAGTGCCAAGAGAGAGCTTGCTCTCCCTGTCTTTGAGTACTGTTTTCGCTGTGCCGGTTACCTCTTTGCTAACATTCTCTTCAGCGCTGCAGGGAAACCAGGAACCACGTGGAGAAGGCACCCACACTGAAAGTGCCTGGAGGGAACATTGGGGCTTCTTCTCAGTGTCTCTGACATAGGGTTTCACTGTCCCGGGAAAGTCTCTGCTAACACCCTGCAGAGCGCTGTGCCCAATCTACAGAAACGTCTTGCGGTACCTCCTACAGGGAAAGTGCCAGGAGGGAACTGTCCATCTTGTTCTCAGTGTCTCTGAGAATTGCTCTGATTATCCCTGTGACCTCTTTGCTAAGACTCTCCAGAGAGCCGTCCTCAAAACAAACACACATCTTGACATATCTCCCACATTGATCGCAGTGTCTCCAGGAACGGCATTCAAGGAGCCAGGAACTTTTCTCCCTACACTGTCCATTGAGTTGTCCTCAAAACCAATATACATCCTGCTATATCTCCCACATGGAAAGTGCCAGGAGGGAGAAGTGGCGATTATGTTTAGACTTTCTCGGAACTGCTTCAAATCAACTAGATATCTTTGTGCTGTAAATCTCCCAACAGCCAAACGCAAAAGCAGCAAACATCTCGCTGTATGTCCCACATCCAAAGTGCCAAGAGAGAGCTTGCTCTCCCTGTCTTTGAGTACTGTTTTCACTGTCCCGGTTACCTCTTTGCTAACATTCTCTTCAGCGCTGCAGGGAAACCAGGAACCACGTGGAGAAGGCACCCACACTGAAAGTGCCTGGAGGGAACATTGGGGCTTCTTCTCAGTGTCTCTGACATAGGGTTTCACTGTCCCGGGAAAGTCTCTGCTAACACCCTGCAGAGCGCTGTGCCCAATCTACAGAAACGTCTTGCGGTATCTCCTACAGGGAAAGTGCCAGGAGGGAATTGTCGAGCTTGTTCTCAGTGTCTCTGAGAATTGCTCTGATTATCCCTGTGACCTCTTTGCTAAGACTCTCCAGAGAGCCGTCCTCAAAACCAACACACATCTTGACATATCTCCCACATTGATCGCAGTGTCTCCAGGAACGGCATTCAAGGAGCCAGGAACTTTTCTCCCTACACTGTCCATTGAGTTGTCCTCAAAACCAATATACATCTTGCTATATCTCCCACATGGAAAGTGCCAGGAGGGAGAAGTGGCGATTATGTTTAGACTTTCTCGGAACTGCTTCAAATCAACTAGATATCTTTGTGCTGTAAATCTCCCAACAGCCAAACGCAAAAGCAGCAAACATCTCGCTGTATGTCCCACATCCAAAGTGCCAAGAGAGAGCTTGCTCTCCCTGTCTTTGAGTACTGTTTTCACTGTCCCGGTTACCTCTTTGCTAACATTCTCTTCAGCGCTGCAGGGAAACCAGGAACCACGTGGAGAAGGCACCCACACTGAAAGTGCCTGGAGGGAACATTGGGGCTTCTTCTCAGTGTCTCTGACATAGGGTTTCACTGTCCCGGGAAAGTCTCTGCTAACACCCTGCAGAGCGCTGTGCCCAATCTACAGAAACGTCTTGCGGTACCTCCTACAGGGAAAGTGCCAGGAGGGAATTGTCGAGCTTGTTCTCAGTGTCTCTGAGAATTGCTCTGATTATCCCTGTGACCTCTTTGCTAAGACTCTCCAGAGAGCCGTCCTCAAAACCAACACACATCTTGACATATCTCCCTCATTGATCGCAGTGTCTCCAGGAACGGCATTCAAGGAGCCAGGAACTTTTCTCCCTACACTGTCCATTGAGTTGTCCTCAAAACCAATATACATCCTGCTATATCTCCCACATGGAAAGTGCCAGGAGGGAGAAGTGGCGATTATGTTTAGACTTTCTCGGAACTGCTTCAAATCAACTAGATATCTTTGTGCTGTAAATCTCCCAACAGCCAAACGCAAAAGCAGCAAACATCTCGCTGTATGTCCCACATCCAAAGTGCCAAGAGAGAGCTTGCTCTCCCTGTCTTTGAGTACTGTTTTCGCTGTGCCGGTTACCTCTTTGCTAACATTCTCTTCAGCGCTGCAGGGAAACCAGGAACCACGTGGAGAAGGCACCCACACTGAAAGTGCCTGGAGGGAACATTGGGGCTTCTTCTCAGTGTCTCTGACATAGGGTTTCACTGTCCCGGGAAAGTCTCTGCTAACACCCTGCAGAGCGCTGTGCCCAATCTACAGAAACGTCTTGCGGTACCTCCTACAGGGAAAGTGCCAGGAGGGAACTGTCCATCTTGTTCTCAGTGTCTCTGAGAATTGCTCTGATTATCCCTGTGACCTCTTTGCTAAGACTCTCCAGAGAGCCGTCCTCAAAACAAACACACATCTTGACATATCTCCCACATTGATCGCAGTGTCTCCAGGAACGGCATTCAAGGAGCCAGGAACTTTTCTCCCTACACTGTCCATTGAGTTGTCCTCAAAACCAATATACATCCTGCTATATCTCCCACATGGAAAGTGCCAGGAGGGAGAAGTGGCGATTATGTTTAGACTTTCTCGGAACTGCTTCAAATCAACTAGATATCTTTGTGCTGTAAATCTCCCAACAGCCAAACGCAAAAGCAGCAAACATCTCGCTGTATGTCCCACATCCAAAGTGCCAAGAGAGAGCTTGCTCTCCCTGTCTTTGAGTACTGTTTTCGCTGTGCCGGTTACCTCTTTGCTAACATTCTCTTCAGCGCTGCAGTGAAAGCAGGAACCACGTGGAGAAGGCACCCACACTGAAAGTGCCTGGAGGGAACATTGGGGCTTCTTCTCAGTGTCTCTGACATAGGGTTTCACTGTCCCGGGAAAGTCTCTGCTAACACCCTGCAGAGCGCTGTGCCCAATCTACAGAAACGTCTTGCGGTATCTCCTACAGGGAAAGTGCCAGGAGGGAATTGTCGAGCTTGTTCTCAGTGTCTCTGAGAATTGCTCTGATTATCCCTGTGACCTCTTTGCTAAGACTCTCCAGAGAGCCGTCCTCAAAACAAACACACATCTTGACATATCTCCCACATTGATCGCAGTGTCTCCAGGAACGGCATTCAAGGAGCCAGGAACTTTTCTCCCTACACTGTCCATTGAGTTGTCCTCAAAACCAATATACATCCTGCTATATCTCCCACATGGAAAGTGCCAGGAGGGAGAAGTGGCGATTATGTTTAGACTTTCTCGGAACTGCTTCAAATCAACTAGATATCTTTGTGCTGTAAATCTCCCAACAGCCAAACGCAAAAGCAGCAAACATCTCGCTGTATGTCCCACATCCAAAGTGCCAAGAGAGAGCTTGCTCTCCCTGTCTTTGAGTACTGTTTTCGCTGTGCCGGTTACCTCTTTGCTAACATTCTCTTCAGCGCTGCAGTGAAAGCAGGAACCACGTGGAGAAGGCACCCACACTGAAAGTGCCTGGAGGGAACATTGGGGCTTCTTCTCAGTGTCTCTGACATAGGGTTTCACTGTCCCGGGAAAGTCTCTGCTAACACCCTGCAGAGCGCTGTGCCCAATCTACAGAAACGTCTTGCGGTATCTCCTACAGGGAAAGTGCCAGGAGGGAATTGTCGAGCTTGTTCTCAGTGTCTCTGAGAATTGCTCTGATTATCCCTGTGACCTCTTTGCTAAGACTCTCCAGAGAGCCGTCCTCAAAACAAACACACATCTTGACATATCTCCCACATTGATCGCAGTGTCTCCAGGAACGGCATTCAAGGAGCCAGGAACTTTTCTCCCTACACTGTCCATTGAGTTGTCCTCAAAACCAATATACATCCTGCTATATCTCCCACATGGAAAGTGCCAGGAGGGAGAAGTGGCGATTATGTTTAGACTTTCTCGGAACTGCTTCAAATCAACTAGATATCTTTGTGCTGTAAATCTCCCAACAGCCAAACGCAAAAGCAGCAAACATCTCGCTGTATGTCCCACATCCAAAGTGCCAAGAGAGAGCTTGCTCTCCCTGTCTTTGAGTACTGTTTTCGCTGTGCCGGTTACCTCTTTGCTAACATTCTCTTCAGCGCTGCAGGGAAAGCAGGAACCACGTGGAGAAGGCACCCACACTGAAAGTGCCTGGAGGGAACATTGGGGCTTCTTCTCAGTGTCTCTGACATAGGGTTTCACTGTCCCGGGAAAGTCTCTGCTAACACCCTGCAGAGCGCTGTGCCCAGTCTACAGAAACGTCTTGCGGTATCTCCTACAGGGAAAGTGCCAGGAGGGAACTGTCCATCTTGTTCTCAGTGTCTCTGAGAATTGCTCTGATTATCCCTGTGACCTCTTTGCTAAGACTCTCCAGAGAGCCGTCCTCAAAACCAACACACATCTTGACATATCTCCCACATTGATCGCAGTGTCTCCAGGAACGGCATTCAAGGAGCCAGGAACTTTTCTCCCTACACTGTCCATTGAGTTGTCCTCAAAACCAATATACATCCTGCTATATCTCCCACATGGAAAGTGCCAGGAGGGAGAAGTGGCGATTATGTTTAGACTTTCTCGGAACTGCTTCAAATCAACTAGATATCTTTGTGCTGTAAATCTCCCAACAGCCAAACGCAAAAGCAGCAAACATCTCGCTGTATGTCCCACATCCAAAGTGCCAAGAGAGAGCTTGCTCTCCCTGTCTTTGAGTACTGTTTTCGCTGTGCCGGTTACCTCTTTGCTAACATTCTCTTCAGCGCTGCAGGGAAACCAGGAACCACGTGGAGAAGGCACCCACACTGAAAGTGCCTGGAGGGAACATTGGGGCTTCTTCTCAGTGTCTCTGACATAGGGTTTCACTGTCCCGGGAAAGTCTCTGCTAACACCCTGCAGAGCGCTGTGCCCAGTCTACAGAAACGTCTTGCGGTATCTCCTACAGGGAAAGTGCCAGGAGGGAACTGTCCATCTTGTTCTCAGTGTCTCTGAGAATTGCTCTGATTATCCCTGTGACCTCTTTGCTAAGACTCTCCAGAGAGCCGTCCTCAAAACAAACACACATCTTGACATATCTCCCACATTGATCGCAGTGTCTCCAGGAACGGCATTCAAGGAGCCAGGAACTTTTCTCCCTACACTGTCCATTGAGTTGTCCTCAAAACCAATATACATCCTGCTATATCTCCCACATGGAAAGTGCCAGGAGGGAGAAGTGGCGATTATGTTTAGACTTTCTCGGAACTGCTTCAAATCAACTAGATATCTTTGTGCTGTAAATCTCCCAACAGCCAAACGCAAAAGCAGCAAACATCTCGCTGTATGTCCCACATCCAAAGTGCCAAGAGAGAGCTTGCTCTCCCTGTCTTTGAGTACTGTTTTCGCTGTGCCGGTTACCTCTTTGCTAACATTCTCTTCAGCGCTGCAGGGAAACCAGGAACCACGTGGAGAAGGCACCCACACTGAAAGTGCCTGGAGGGAACATTGGGGCTTCTTCTCAGTGTCTCTGACATAGGGTTTCACTGTCCCGGGAAAGTCTCTGCTAACACCCTGCAGAGCGCTGTGCCCAATCTACAGAAACGTCTTGCGGTATCTCCTACAGGGAAAGTGCCAGGAGGGAATTGTCGAGCTTGTTCTCAGTGTCTCTGAGAATTGCTCTGATTATCCCTGTGACCTCTTTGCTAAGACTCTCCAGAGAGCCGTCCTCAAAACCAACACACATCTTGACATATCTCCCTCATTGATCGCAGTGTCTCCAGGAACGGCATTCAAGGAGCCAGGAACTTTTCTCCCTACACTGTCCATTGAGTTGTCCTCAAAACCAATATACATCCTGCTATATCTCCCACATGGAAAGTGCCAGGAGGGAGAAGTGGCGATTATGTTTAGACTTTCTCGGAACTGCTTCAAATCAACTAGATATCTTTGTGCTGTAAATCTCCCAACAGCCAAACGCAAAAGCAGCAAACATCTCGCTGTATGTCCCACATCCAAAGTGCCAAGAGAGAGCTTGCTCTCCCTGTCTTTGAGTACTGTTTTCGCTGTGCCGGTTACCTCTTTGCTAACATTCTCTTCAGCGCTGCAGGGAAACCAGGAACCACGTGGAGAAGGCACCCACACTGAAAGTGCCTGGAGGGAACATTGGGGCTTCTTCTCAGTGTCTCTGACATAGGGTTTCACTGTCCCGGGAAAGTCTCTGCTAACACCCTGCAGAGCGCTGTGCCCAATCTACAGAAACGTCTTGCGGTATCTCCTACAGGGAAAGTGCCAGGAGGGAACTGTCCATCTTGTTCTCAGTGTCTCTGAGAATTGCTCTGATTATCCCTGTGACCTCTTTGCTAAGACTCTCCAGAGAGCCGTCCTCAAAACCAACACACATCTTGACATATCTCCCACATTGATCGCAGTGTCTCCAGGAACGGCATTCAAGGAGCCAGGAACTTTTCTCCCTACACTGTCCATTGAGTTGTCCTCAAAACCAATATACATCCTGCTATATCTCCCACATGGAAAGTGCCAGGAGGGAGAAGTGGCGATTATGTTTAGACTTTCTCGGAACTGCTTCAAATCAACTAGATATCTTTGTGCTGTAAATCTCCCAACAGCCAAACGCAAAAGCAGCAAACATCTCGCTGTATGTCCCACATCCAAAGTGCCAAGAGAGAGCTTGCTCTCCCTGTCTTTGAGTACTGTTTTCGCTGTGCCGGTTACCTCTTTGCTAACATTCTCTTCAGCGCTGCAGGGAAACCAGGAACCACGTGGAGAAGGCACCCACACTGAAAGTGCCTGGAGGGAACATTGGGGCTTCTTCTCAGTGTCTCTGACATAGGGTTTCACTGTCCCGGGAAAGTCTCTGCTAACACCCTGCAGAGCGCTGTGCCCAATCTACAGAAACGTCTTGCGGTATCTCCTACAGGGAAAGTGCCAGGAGGGAACTGTCCATCTTGTTCTCAGTGTCTCTGAGAATTGCTCTGATTATCCCTGTGACCTCTTTGCTAAGACTCTCCAGAGAGCCGTCCTCAAAACAAACACACATCTTGACATATCTCCCACATTGATCGCAGTGTCTCCAGGAACGGCATTCAAGGAGCCAGGAACTTTTCTCCCTACACTGTCCATTGAGTTGTCCTCAAAACCAATATACATCCTGCTATATCTCCCACATGGAAAGTGCCAGGAGGGAGAAGTGGCGATTATGTTTAGACTTTCTCGGAACTGCTTCAAATCAACTAGATATCTTTGTGCTGTAAATCTCCCAACAGCCAAACGCAAAAGCAGCAAACATCTCGCTGTATGTCCCACATCCAAAGTGCCAAGAGAGAGCTTGCTCTCCCTGTCTTTGAGTACTGTTTTCACTGTCCCGGTTACCTCTTTGCTAACATTCTCTTCAGCGCTGCAGGGAAACCAGGAACCACGTGGAGAAGGCACCCACACTGAAAGTGCCTGGAGGGAACATTGGGGCTTCTTCTCAGTGTCTCTGACATAGGGTTTCACTGTCCCGGGAAAGTCTCTGCTAACACCCTGCAGAGCGCTGTGCCCAATCTACAGAAACGTCTTGCGGTATCTCCTACAGGGAAAGTGCCAGGAGGGAACTGTCCATCTTGTTCTCAGTGTCTCTGAGAATTGCTCTGATTATCCCTGTGACCTCTTTGCTAAGACTCTCCAGAGAGCCGTCCTCAAAACAAACACACATCTTGACATATCTCCCACATTGATCGCAGTGTCTCCAGGAACGGCATTCAAGGAGCCAGGAACTTTTCTCCCTACACTGTCCATTGAGTTGTCCTCAAAACCAATATACATCCTGCTATATCTCCCACATGGAAAGTGCCAGGAGGGAGAAGTGGCGATTATGTTTAGACTTTCTCGGAACTGCTTCAAATCAACTAGATATCTTTGTGCTGTAAATCTCCCAACAGCCAAACGCAAAAGCAGCAAACATCTCGCTGTATGTCCCACATCCAAAGTGCCAAGAGAGAGCTTGCTCTCCCTGTCTTTGAGTACTGTTTTCGCTGTGCCGGTTACCTCTTTGCTAACATTCTCTTCAGCGCTGCAGGGAAACCAGGAACCACGTGGAGAAGGCACCCACACTGAAAGTGCCTGGAGGGAACATTGGGGCTTCTTCTCAGTGTCTCTGACATAGGGTTTCACTGTCCCGGGAAAGTCTCTGCTAACACCCTGCAGAGCGCTGTGCCCAATCTACAGAAACGTCTTGCGGTATCTCCTACAGGGAAAGTGCCAGGAGGGAACTGTCCATCTTGTTCTCAGTGTCTCTGAGAATTGCTCTGATTATCCCTGTGACCTCTTTGCTAAGACTCTCCAGAGAGCCGTCCTCAAAACAAACACACATCTTGACATATCTCCCACATTGATCGCAGTGTCTCCAGGAACGGCATTCAAGGAGCCAGGAACTTTTCTCCCTACACTGTCCATTGAGTTGTCCTCAAAACCAATATACATCCTGCTATATCTCCCACATGGAAAGTGCCAGGAGGGAGAAGTGGCGATTATGTTTAGACTTTCTCGGAACTGCTTCAAATCAACTAGATATCTTTGTGCTGTAAATCTCCCAACAGACAAACGCAAAAGCAGCAAACATCTCGCTGTATGTCCCACATCCAAAGTGCCAAGAGAGAGCTTGCTCTCCCTGTCTTTGAGTACTGTTTTCGCTGTGCCGGTTACCTCTTTGCTAACATTCTCTTCAGCGCTGCAGGGAAACCAGGAACCACGTGGAGAAGGCACCCACACTGAAAGTGCCTGGAGGGAACATTGGGGCTTCTTCTCAGTGTCTCTGACATAGGGTTTCACTGTCCCGGGAAAGTCTCTGCTAACACCCTGCAGAGCGCTGTGCCCAATCTACAGAAACGTCTTGCGGTACCTCCTACAGGGAAAGTGCCAGGAGGGAACTGTCCATCTTGTTCTCAGTGTCTCTGAGAATTGCTCTGATTATCCCTGTGACCTCTTTGCTAAGACTCTCCAGAGAGCCGTCCTCAAAACAAACACACATCTTGACATATCTCCCACATTGATCGCAGTGTCTCCAGGAACGGCATTCAAGGAGCCAGGAACTTTTCTCCCTACACTGTCCATTGAGTTGTCCTCAAAACCAATATACATCCTGCTATATCTCCCACATGGAAAGTGCCAGGAGGGAGAAGTGGCGATTATGTTTAGACTTTCTCGGAACTGCTTCAAATCAACTAGATATCTTTGTGCTGTAAATCTCCCAACAGCCAAACGCAAAAGCAGCAAACATCTCGCTGTATGTCCCACATCCAAAGTGCCAAGAGAGAGCTTGCTCTCCCTGTCTTTGAGTACTGTTTTCGCTGTGCCGGTTACCTCTTTGCTAACATTCTCTTCAGCGCTGCAGGGAAACCAGGAACCACGTGGAGAAGGCACCCACACTGAAAGTGCCTGGAGGGAACATTGGGGCTTCTTCTCAGTGTCTCTGACATAGGGTTTCACTGTCCCGGGAAAGTCTCTGCTAACACCCTGCAGAGCGCTGTGCCCAATCTACAGAAACGTCTTGCGGTATCTCCTACAGGGAAAGTGCCAGGAGGGAACTGTCCATCTTGTTCTCAGTGTCTCTGAGAATTGCTCTGATTATCCCTGTGACCTCTTTGCTAAGACTCTCCAGAGAGCCGTCCTCAAAACCAACACACATCTTGACATATCTCCCACATTGATCGCAGTGTCTCCAGGAACGGCATTCAAGGAGCCAGGAACTTTTCTCCCTACACTGTCCATTGAGTTGTCCTCAAAACCAATATACATCCTGCTATATCTCCCACATGGAAAGTGCCAGGAGGGAGAAGTGGCGATTATGTTTAGACTTTCTCGGAACTGCTTCAAATCAACTAGATATCTTTGTGCTGTAAATCTCCCAACAGCCAAACGCAAAAGCAGCAAACATCTCGCTGTATGTCCCACATCCAAAGTGCCAAGAGAGAGCTTGCTCTCCCTGTCTTTGAGTACTGTTTTCACTGTCCCGGTTACCTCTTTGCTAACATTCTCTTCAGCGCTGCAGGGAAACCAGGAACCACGTGGAGAAGGCACCCACACTGAAAGTGCCTGGAGGGAACATTGGGGCTTCTTCTCAGTGTCTCTGACATAGGGTTTCACTGTCCCGGGAAAGTCTCTGCTAACACCCTGCAGAGCGCTGTGCCCAATCTACAGAAACGTCTTGCGGTATCTCCTACAGGGAAAGTGCCAGGAGGGAACTGTCCATCTTGTTCTCAGTGTCTCTGAGAATTGCTCTGATTATCCCTGTGACCTCTTTGCTAAGACTCTCCAGAGAGCCGTCCTCAAAACCAACACACATCTTGACATATCTCCCACATTGATCGCAGTGTCTCCAGGAACGGCATTCAAGGAGCCAGGAACTTTTCTCCCTACACTGTCCATTGAGTTGTCCTCAAAACCAATATACATCCTGCTATATCTCCCACATGGAAAGTGCCAGGAGGGAGAAGTGGCGATTATGTTTAGACTTTCTCGGAACTGCTTCAAATCAACTAGATATCTTTGTGCTGTAAATCTCCCAACAGCCAAACGCAAAAGCAGCAAACATCTCGCTGTATGTCCCACATCCAAAGTGCCAAGAGAGAGCTTGCTCTCCCTCTCTTTGAGTACTGTTTTCGCTGTGCCAGTTACCTCTTTGCTAACATTCTCTTCAGCGCTGCAGGGAAACCAGGAACCACGTGGAGAAGGCACCCACACTGAAAGTGCCTGGAGGGAACATTGGGGCTTCTTCTCAGTGTCTCTGACATAGGGTTTCACTGTCCCGGGAAAGTCTCTGCTAACACCCTGCAGAGCGCTGTGCCCAATCTACAGAAACGTCTTGCGGTATCTCCTACAGGGAAAGTGCCAGGAGGGAATTGTCGAGCTTGTTCTCAGTGTCTCTGAGAATTGCTCTGATTATCCCTGTGACCTCTTTGCTAAGACTCTCCAGAGAGCCGTCCTCAAAACAAACACACATCTTGACATATCTCCCACATTGATCGCAGTGTCTCCAGGAACGGCATTCAAGGAGCCAGGAACTTTTCTCCCTACACTGTCCATTGAGTTGTCCTCAAAACCAATATACATCCTGCTATATCTCCCACATGGAAAGTGCCAGGAGGGAGAAGTGGCGATTATGTTTAGACTTTCTCGGAACTGCTTCAAATCAACTAGATATCTTTGTGCTGTAAATCTCCCAACAGCCAAACGCAAAAGCAGCAAACATCTCGCTGTATGTCCCACATCCAAAGTGCCAAGAGAGAGCTTGCTCTCCCTGTCTTTGAGTACTGTTTTCACTGTCCCGGTTACCTCTTTGCTAACATTCTCTTCAGCGCTGCAGGGAAACCAGGAACCACGTGGAGAAGGCACCCACACTGAAAGTGCCTGGAGGGAACATTGGGGCTTCTTCTCAGTGTCTCTGACATAGGGTTTCACTGTCCCGGGAAAGTCTCTGCTAACACCCTGCAGAGCGCTGTGCCCAATCTACAGAAACGTCTTGCGGTATCTCCTACAGGGAAAGTGCCAGGAGGGAACTGTCCATCTTGTTCTCAGTGTCTCTGAGAATTGCTCTGATTATCCCTGTGACCTCTTTGCTAAGACTCTCCAGAGAGCCGTCCTCAAAACCAACACACATCTTGACATATCTCCCACATTGATCGCAGTGTCTCCAGGAACGGCATTCAAGGAGCCAGGAACTTTTCTCCCTACACTGTCCATTGAGTTGTCCTCAAAACCAATATACATCCTGCTATATCTCCCACATGGAAAGTGCCAGGAGGGAGAAGTGGCGATTATGTTTAGACTTTCTCGGAACTGCTTCAAATCAACTAGATATCTTTGTGCTGTAAATCTCCCAACAGCCAAACGCAAAAGCAGCAAACATCTCGCTGTATGTCCCACATCCAAAGTGCCAAGAGAGAGCTTGCTCTCCCTCTCTTTGAGTACTGTTTTCGCTGTGCCAGTTACCTCTTTGCTAACATTCTCTTCAGCGCTGCAGGGAAACCAGGAACCACGTGGAGAAGGCACCCACACTGAAAGTGCCTGGAGGGAACATTGGGGCTTCTTCTCAGTGTCTCTGACATAGGGTTTCACTGTCCCGGGAAAGTCTCTGCTAACACCCTGCAGAGCGCTGTGCCCAATCTACAGAAACGTCTTGCGGTATCTCCTACAGGGAAAGTGCCAGGAGGGAATTGTCGAGCTTGTTCTCAGTGTCTCTGAGAATTGCTCTGATTATCCCTGTGACCTCTTTGCTAAGACTCTCCAGAGAGCCGTCCTCAAAACAAACACACATCTTGACATATCTCCCACATTGATCGCAGTGTCTCCAGGAACGGCATTCAAGGAGCCAGGAACTTTTCTCCCTACACTGTCCATTGAGTTGTCCTCAAAACCAATATACATCCTGCTATATCTCCCACATGGAAAGTGCCAGGAGGGAGAAGTGGCGATTATGTTTAGACTTTCTCGGAACTGCTTCAAATCAACTAGATATCTTTGTGCTGTAAATCTCCCAACAGCCAAACGCAAAAGCAGCAAACATCTCGCTGTATGTCCCACATCCAAAGTGCCAAGAGAGAGCTTGCTCTCCCTGTCTTTGAGTACTGTTTTCACTGTCCCGGTTACCTCTTTGCTAACATTCTCTTCAGCGCTGCAGGGAAACCAGGAACCACGTGGAGAAGGCACCCACACTGAAAGTGCCTGGAGGGAACATTGGGGCTTCTTCTCAGTGTCTCTGACATAGGGTTTCACTGTCCCGGGAAAGTCTCTGCTAACACCCTGCAGAGCGCTGTGCCCAATCTACAGAAACGTCTTGCGGTATCTCCTACAGGGAAAGTGCCAGGAGGGAACTGTCCATCTTGTTCTCAGTGTCTCTGAGAATTGCTCTGATTATCCCTGTGACCTCTTTGCTAAGACTCTCCAGAGAGCCGTCCTCAAAACAAACACACATCTTGACATATCTCCCACATTGATCGCAGTGTCTCCAGGAACGGCATTCAAGGAGCCAGGAACTTTTCTCCCTACACTGTCCATTGAGTTGTCCTCAAAACCAATATACATCCTGCTATATCTCCCACATGGAAAGTGCCAGGAGGGAGAAGTGGCGATTATGTTTAGACTTTCTCGGAACTGCTTCAAATCAACTAGATATCTTTGTGCTGTAAATCTCCCAACAGCCAAACGCAAAAGCAGCAAACATCTCGCTGTATGTCCCACATCCAAAGTGCCAAGAGAGAGCTTGCTCTCCCTGTCTTTGAGTACTGTTTTCGCTGTGCCGGTTACCTCTTTGCTAACATTCTCTTCAGCGCTGCAGTGAAAGCAGGAACCACGTGGAGAAGGCACCCACACTGAAAGTGCCTGGAGGGAACATTGGGGCTTCTTCTCAGTGTCTCTGACATAGGGTTTCACTGTCCCGGGAAAGTCTCTGCTAACACCCTGCAGAGCGCTGTGCCCAATCTACAGAAACGTCTTGCGGTATCTCCTACAGGGAAAGTGCCAGGAGGGAATTGTCGAGCTTGTTCTCAGTGTCTCTGAGAATTGCTCTGATTATCCCTGTGACCTCTTTGCTAAGACTCTCCAGAGAGCCGTCCTCAAAACAAACACACATCTTGACATATCTCCCACATTGATCGCAGTGTCTCCAGGAACGGCATTCAAGGAGCCAGGAACTTTTCTCCCTACACTGTCCATTGAGTTGTCCTCAAAACCAATATACATCCTGCTATATCTCCCACATGGAAAGTGCCAGGAGGGAGAAGTGGCGATTATGTTTAGACTTTCTCGGAACTGCTTCAAATCAACTAGATATCTTTGTGCTGTAAATCTCCCAACAGCCAAACGCAAAAGCAGCAAACATCTCGCTGTATGTCCCACATCCAAAGTGCCAAGAGAGAGCTTGCTCTCCCTGTCTTTGAGTACTGTTTTCGCTGTGCCGGTTACCTCTTTGCTAACATTCTCTTCAGCGCTGCAGGGAAACCAGGAACCACGTGGAGAAGGCACCCACACTGAAAGTGCCTGGAGGGAACATTGGGGCTTCTTCTCAGTGTCTCTGACATAGGGTTTCACTGTCCCGGGAAAGTCTCTGCTAACACCCTGCAGAGCGCTGTGCCCAATCTACAGAAACGTCTTGCGGTATCTCCTACAGGGAAAGTGCCAGGAGGGAACTGTCCATCTTGTTCTCAGTGTCTCTGAGAATTGCTCTGATTATCCCTGTGACCTCTTTGCTAAGACTCTCCAGAGAGCCGTCCTCAAAACAAACACACATCTTGACATATCTCCCACATTGATCGCAGTGTCTCCAGGAACGGCATTCAAGGAGCCAGGAACTTTTCTCCCTACACTGTCCATTGAGTTGTCCTCAAAACCAATATACATCCTGCTATATCTCCCACATGGAAAGTGCCAGGAGGGAGAAGTGGCGATTATGTTTAGACTTTCTCGGAACTGCTTCAAATCAACTAGATATCTTTGTGCTGTAAATCTCCCAACAGCCAAACGCAAAAGCAGCAAACATCTCGCTGTATGTCCCACATCCAAAGTGCCAAGAGAGAGCTTGCTCTCCCTGTCTTTGAGTACTGTTTTCGCTGTGCCGGTTACCTCTTTGCTAACATTCTCTTCAGCGCTGCAGTGAAAGCAGGAACCACGTGGAGAAGGCACCCACACTGAAAGTGCCTGGAGGGAACATTGGGGCTTCTTCTCAGTGTCTCTGACATAGGGTTTCACTGTCCCGGGAAAGTCTCTGCTAACACCCTGCAGAGCGCTGTGCCCAGTCTACAGAAACGTCTTGCGGTATCTCCTACAGGGAAAGTGCCAGGAGGGAACTGTCCATCTTGTTCTCAGTGTCTCTGAGAATTGCTCTGATTATCCCTGTGACCTCTTTGCTAAGACTCTCCAGAGAGCCGTCCTCAAAACAAACACACATCTTGACATATCTCCCACATTGATCGCAGTGTCTCCAGGAACGGCATTCAAGGAGCCAGGAACTTTTCTCCCTACACTGTCCATTGAGTTGTCCTCAAAACCAATATACATCCTGCTATATCTCCCACATGGAAAGTGCCAGGAGGGAGAAGTGGCGATTATGTTTAGACTTTCTCGGAACTGCTTCAAATCAACTAGATATCTTTGTGCTGTAAATCTCCCAACAGACAAACGCAAAAGCAGCAAACATCTCGCTGTATGTCCCACATCCAAAGTGCCAAGAGAGAGCTTGCTCTCCCTGTCTTTGAGTACTGTTTTCGCTGTGCCGGTTACCTCTTTGCTAACATTCTCTTCAGCGCTGCAGTGAAACCAGGAACCACGTGGAGAAGGCACCCACACTGAAAGTGCCTGGAGGGAACATTGGGGCTTCTTCTCAGTGTCTCTGACATAGGGTTTCACTGTCCCGGGAAAGTCTCTGCTAACACCCTGCAGAGCGCTGTGCCCAATCTACAGAAACGTCTTGCGGTATCTCCTACAGGGAAAGTGCCAGGAGGGAATTGTCGAGCTTGTTCTCAGTGTCTCTGAGAATTGCTCTGATTATCCCTGTGACCTCTTTGCTAAGACTCTCCAGAGAGCCGTCCTCAAAACAAACACACATCTTGACATATCTCCCACATTGATCGCAGTGTCTCCAGGAACGGCATTCAAGGAGCCAGGAACTTTTCTCCCTACACTGTCCATTGAGTTGTCCTCAAAACCAATATACATCCTGCTATATCTCCCACATGGAAAGTGCCAGGAGGGAGAAGTGGCGATTATGTTTAGACTTTCTCGGAACTGCTTCAAATCAACTAGATATCTTTGTGCTGTAAATCTCCCAACAGCCAAACGCAAAAGCAGCAAACATCTCGCTGTATGTCCCACATCCAAAGTGCCAAGAGAGAGCTTGCTCTCCCTGTCTTTGAGTACTGTTTTCGCTGTGCCGGTTACCTCTTTGCTAACATTCTCTTCAGCGCTGCAGGGAAACCAGGAACCACGTGGAGAAGGCACCCACACTGAAAGTGCCTGGAGGGAACATTGGGGCTTCTTCTCAGTGTCTCTGACATAGGGTTTCACTGTCCCGGGAAAGTCTCTGCTAACACCCTGCAGAGCGCTGTGCCCAATCTACAGAAACGTCTTGCGGTATCTCCTACAGGGAAAGTGCCAGGAGGGAACTGTCCATCTTGTTCTCAGTGTCTCTGAGAATTGCTCTGATTATCCCTGTGACCTCTTTGCTAAGACTCTCCAGAGAGCCGTCCTCAAAACAAACACACATCTTGACATATCTCCCACATTGATCGCAGTGTCTCCAGGAACGGCATTCAAGGAGCCAGGAACTTTTCTCCCTACACTGTCCATTGAGTTGTCCTCAAAACCAATATACATCCTGCTATATCTCCCACATGGAAAGTGCCAGGAGGGAGAAGTGGCGATTATGTTTAGACTTTCTCGGAACTGCTTCAAATCAACTAGATATCTTTGTGCTGTAAATCTCCCAACAGCCAAACGCAAAAGCAGCAAACATCTCGCTGTATGTCCCACATCCAAAGTGCCAAGAGAGAGCTTGCTCTCCCTGTCTTTGAGTACTGTTTTCGCTGTGCCGGTTACCTCTTTGCTAACATTCTCTTCAGCGCTGCAGTGAAAGCAGGAACCACGTGGAGAAGGCACCCACACTGAAAGTGCCTGGAGGGAACATTGGGGCTTCTTCTCAGTGTCTCTGACATAGGGTTTCACTGTCCCGGGAAAGTCTCTGCTAACACCCTGCAGAGCGCTGTGCCCAGTCTACAGAAACGTCTTGCGGTATCTCCTACAGGGAAAGTGCCAGGAGGGAACTGTCCATCTTGTTCTCAGTGTCTCTGAGAATTGCTCTGATTATCCCTGTGACCTCTTTGCTAAGACTCTCCAGAGAGCCGTCCTCAAAACAAACACACATCTTGACATATCTCCCACATTGATCGCAGTGTCTCCAGGAACGGCATTCAAGGAGCCAGGAACTTTTCTCCCTACACTGTCCATTGAGTTGTCCTCAAAACCAATATACATCCTGCTATATCTCCCACATGGAAAGTGCCAGGAGGGAGAAGTGGCGATTATGTTTAGACTTTCTCGGAACTGCTTCAAATCAACTAGATATCTTTGTGCTGTAAATCTCCCAACAGCCAAACGCAAAAGCAGCAAACATCTCGCTGTATGTCCCACATCCAAAGTGCCAAGAGAGAGCTTGCTCTCCCTGTCTTTGAGTACTGTTTTCGCTGTCCCGGTTACCTCTTTGCTAACATTCTCTTCAGCGCTGCAGTGAAACCAGGAACCACGTGGAGAAGGCACCCACACTGAAAGTGCCTGGAGGGAACATTGGGGCTTCTTCTCAGTGTCTCTGACATAGGGTTTCACTGTCCCGGGAAAGTCTCTGCTAACACCCTGCAGAGCGCTGTGCCCAATCTACAGAAACGTCTTGCGGTATCTCCTACAGGGAAAGTGCCAGGAGGGAATTGTCGAGCTTGTTCTCAGTGTCTCTGAGAATTGCTCTGATTATCCCTGTGACCTCTTTGCTAAGACTCTCCAGAGAGCCGTCCTCAAAACAAACACACATCTTGACATATCTCCCACATTGATCGCAGTGTCTCCAGGAACGGCATTCAAGGAGCCAGGAACTTTTCTCCCTACACTGTCCATTGAGTTGTCCTCAAAACCAATATACATCCTGCTATATCTCCCACATGGAAAGTGCCAGGAGGGAGAAGTGGCGATTATGTTTAGACTTTCTCGGAACTGCTTCAAATCAACTAGATATCTTTGTGCTGTAAATCTCCCAACAGCCAAACGCAAAAGCAGCAAACATCTCGCTGTATGTCCCACATCCAAAGTGCCAAGAGAGAGCTTGCTCTCCCTGTCTTTGAGTACTGTTTTCGCTGTGCCGGTTACCTCTTTGCTAACATTCTCTTCAGCGCTGCAGGGAAACCAGGAACCACGTGGAGAAGGCACCCACACTGAAAGTGCCTGGAGGGAACATTGGGGCTTCTTCTCAGTGTCTCTGACATAGGGTTTCACTGTCCCGGGAAAGTCTCTGCTAACACCCTGCAGAGCGCTGTGCCCAATCTACAGAAACGTCTTGCGGTATCTCCTACAGGGAAAGTGCCAGGAGGGAACTGTCCATCTTGTTCTCAGTGTCTCTGAGAATTGCTCTGATTATCCCTGTGACCTCTTTGCTAAGACTCTCCAGAGAGCCGTCCTCAAAACAAACACACATCTTGACATATCTCCCACATTGATCGCAGTGTCTCCAGGAACGGCATTCAAGGAGCCAGGAACTTTTCTCCCTACACTGTCCATTGAGTTGTCCTCAAAACCAATATACATCCTGCTATATCTCCCACATGGAAAGTGCCAGGAGGGAGAAGTGGCGATTATGTTTAGACTTTCTCGGAACTGCTTCAAATCAACTAGATATCTTTGTGCTGTAAATCTCCCAACAGCCAAACGCAAAAGCAGCAAACATCTCGCTGTATGTCCCACATCCAAAGTGCCAAGAGAGAGCTTGCTCTCCCTGTCTTTGAGTACTGTTTTCGCTGTGCCGGTTACCTCTTTGCTAACATTCTCTTCAGCGCTGCAGTGAAAGCAGGAACCACGTGGAGAAGGCACCCACACTGAAAGTGCCTGGAGGGAACATTGGGGCTTCTTCTCAGTGTCTCTGACATAGGGTTTCACTGTCCCGGGAAAGTCTCTGCTAACACCCTGCAGAGCGCTGTGCCCAGTCTACAGAAACGTCTTGCGGTATCTCCTACAGGGAAAGTGCCAGGAGGGAACTGTCCATCTTGTTCTCAGTGTCTCTGAGAATTGCTCTGATTATCCCTGTGACCTCTTTGCTAAGACTCTCCAGAGAGCCGTCCTCAAAACAAACACACATCTTGACATATCTCCCACATTGATCGCAGTGTCTCCAGGAACGGCATTCAAGGAGCCAGGAACTTTTCTCCCTACACTGTCCATTGAGTTGTCCTCAAAACCAATATACATCCTGCTATATCTCCCACATGGAAAGTGCCAGGAGGGAGAAGTGGCGATTATGTTTAGACTTTCTCGGAACTGCTTCAAATCAACTAGATATCTTTGTGCTGTAAATCTCCCAACAGACAAACGCAAAAGCAGCAAACATCTCGCTGTATGTCCCACATCCAAAGTGCCAAGAGAGAGCTTGCTCTCCCTGTCTTTGAGTACTGTTTTCGCTGTGCCGGTTACCTCTTTGCTAACATTCTCTTCAGCGCTGCAGTGAAACCAGGAACCACGTGGAGAAGGCACCCACACTGAAAGTGCCTGGAGGGAACATTGGGGCTTCTTCTCAGTGTCTCTGACATAGGGTTTCACTGTCCCGGGAAAGTCTCTGCTAACACCCTGCAGAGCGCTGTGCCCAATCTACAGAAACGTCTTGCGGTATCTCCTACAGGGAAAGTGCCAGGAGGGAATTGTCGAGCTTGTTCTCAGTGTCTCTGAGAATTGCTCTGATTATCCCTGTGACCTCTTTGCTAAGACTCTCCAGAGAGCCGTCCTCAAAACAAACACACATCTTGACATATCTCCCACATTGATCGCAGTGTCTCCAGGAACGGCATTCAAGGAGCCAGGAACTTTTCTCCCTACACTGTCCATTGAGTTGTCCTCAAAACCAATATACATCCTGCTATATCTCCCACATGGAAAGTGCCAGGAGGGAGAAGTGGCGATTATGTTTAGACTTTCTCGGAACTGCTTCAAATCAACTAGATATCTTTGTGCTGTAAATCTCCCAACAGCCAAACGCAAAAGCAGCAAACATCTCGCTGTATGTCCCACATCCAAAGTGCCAAGAGAGAGCTTGCTCTCCCTGTCTTTGAGTACTGTTTTCGCTGTGCCGGTTACCTCTTTGCTAACATTCTCTTCAGCGCTGCAGGGAAACCAGGAACCACGTGGAGAAGGCACCCACACTGAAAGTGCCTGGAGGGAACATTGGGGCTTCTTCTCAGTGTCTCTGACATAGGGTTTCACTGTCCCGGGAAAGTCTCTGCTAACACCCTGCAGAGCGCTGTGCCCAATCTACAGAAACGTCTTGCGGTATCTCCTACAGGGAAAGTGCCAGGAGGGAACTGTCCATCTTGTTCTCAGTGTCTCTGAGAATTGCTCTGATTATCCCTGTGACCTCTTTGCTAAGACTCTCCAGAGAGCCGTCCTCAAAACAAACACACATCTTGACATATCTCCCACATTGATCGCAGTGTCTCCAGGAACGGCATTCAAGGAGCCAGGAACTTTTCTCCCTACACTGTCCATTGAGTTGTCCTCAAAACCAATATACATCCTGCTATATCTCCCACATGGAAAGTGCCAGGAGGGAGAAGTGGCGATTATGTTTAGACTTTCTCGGAACTGCTTCAAATCAACTAGATATCTTTGTGCTGTAAATCTCCCAACAGCCAAACGCAAAAGCAGCAAACATCTCGCTGTATGTCCCACATCCAAAGTGCCAAGAGAGAGCTTGCTCTCCCTGTCTTTGAGTACTGTTTTCGCTGTGCCGGTTACCTCTTTGCTAACATTCTCTTCAGCGCTGCAGGGAAACCAGGAACCACGTGGAGAAGGCACCCACACTGAAAGTGCCTGGAGGGAACATTGGGGCTTCTTCTCAGTGTCTCTGACATAGGGTTTCACTGTCCCGGGAAAGTCTCTGCTAACACCCTGCAGAGCGCTGTGCCCAGTCTACAGAAACGTCTTGCGGTATCTCCTACAGGGAAAGTGCCAGGAGGGAACTGTCCATCTTGTTCTCAGTGTCTCTGAGAATTGCTCTGATTATCCCTGTGACCTCTTTGCTAAGACTCTCCAGAGAGCCGTCCTCAAAACAAACACACATCTTGACATATCTCCCACATTGATCGCAGTGTCTCCAGGAACGGCATTCAAGGAGCCAGGAACTTTTCTCCCTACACTGTCCATTGAGTTGTCCTCAAAACCAATATACATCCTGCTATATCTCCCACATGGAAAGTGCCAGGAGGGAGAAGTGGCGATTATGTTTAGACTTTCTCGGAACTGCTTCAAATCAACTAGATATCTTTGTGCTGTAAATCTCCCAACAGCCAAACGCAAAAGCAGCAAACATCTCGCTGTATGTCCCACATCCAAAGTGCCAAGAGAGAGCTTGCTCTCCCTGTCTTTGAGTACTGTTTTCGCTGTGCCGGTTACCTCTTTGCTAACATTCTCTTCAGCGCTGCAGGGAAACCAGGAACCACGTGGAGAAGGCACCCACACTGAAAGTGCCTGGAGGGAACATTGGGGCTTCTTCTCAGTGTCTCTGACATAGGGTTTCACTGTCCCGGGAAAGTCTCTGCTAACACCCTGCAGAGCGCTGTGCCCAATCTACAGAAACGTCTTGCGGTATCTCCTACAGGGAAAGTGCCAGGAGGGAATTGTCGAGCTTGTTCTCAGTGTCTCTGAGAATTGCTCTGATTATCCCTGTGACCTCTTTGCTAAGACTCTCCAGAGAGCCGTCCTCAAAACCAACACACATCTTGACATATCTCCCACATTGATCGCAGTGTCTCCAGGAACGGCATTCAAGGAGCCAGGAACTTTTCTCCCTACACTGTCCATTGAGTTGTCCTCAAAACCAATATACATCCTGCTATATCTCCCACATGGAAAGTGCCAGGAGGGAGAAGTGGCGATTATGTTTAGACTTTCTCGGAACTGCTTCAAATCAACTAGATATCTTTGTGCTGTAAATCTCCCAACAGCCAAACGCAAAAGCAGCAAACATCTCGCTGTATGTCCCACATCCAAAGTGCCAAGAGAGAGCTTGCTCTCCCTGTCTTTGAGTACTGTTTTCGCTGTGCCGGTTACCTCTTTGCTAACATTCTCTTCAGCGCTGCAGGGAAACCAGGAACCACGTGGAGAAGGCACCCACACTGAAAGTGCCTGGAGGGAACATTGGGGCTTCTTCTCAGTGTCTCTGACATAGGGTTTCACTGTCCCGGGAAAGTCTCTGCTAACACCCTGCAGAGCGCTGTGCCCAATCTACAGAAACGTCTTGCGGTATCTCCTACAGGGAAAGTGCCAGGAGGGAACTGTCCATCTTGTTCTCAGTGTCTCTGAGAATTGCTCTGATTATCCCTGTGACCTCTTTGCTAAGACTCTCCAGAGAGCCGTCCTCAAAACAAACACACATCTTGACATATCTCCCTCATTGATCGCAGTGTCTCCAGGAACGGCATTCAAGGAGCCAGGAACTTTTCTCCCTACACTGTCCATTGAGTTGTCCTCAAAACCAATATACATCCTGCTATATCTCCCACATGGAAAGTGCCAGGAGGGAGAAGTGGCGATTATGTTTAGACTTTCTCGGAACTGCTTCAAATCAACTAGATATCTTTGTGCTGTAAATCTCCCAACAGCCAAACGCAAAAGCAGCAAACATCTCGCTGTATGTCCCACATCCAAAGTGCCAAGAGAGAGCTTGCTCTCCCTGTCTTTGAGTACTGTTTTCACTGTCCCGGTTACCTCTTTGCTAACATTCTCTTCAGCGCTGCAGGGAAACCAGGAACCACGTGGAGAAGGCACCCACACTGAAAGTGCCTGGAGGGAACATTGGGGCTTCTTCTCAGTGTCTCTGACATAGGGTTTCACTGTCCCGGGAAAGTCTCTGCTAACACCCTGCAGAGCGCTGTGCCCAATCTACAGAAACGTCTTGCGGTATCTCCTACAGGGAAAGTGCCAGGAGGGAACTGTCCATCTTGTTCTCAGTGTCTCTGAGAATTGCTCTGATTATCCCTGTGACCTCTTTGCTAAGACTCTCCAGAGAGCCGTCCTCAAAACAAACACACATCTTGACATATCTCCCTCATTGATCGCAGTGTCTCCAGGAACGGCATTCAAGGAGCCAGGAACTTTTCTCCCTACACTGTCCATTGAGTTGTCCTCAAAACCAATATACATCCTGCTATATCTCCCACATGGAAAGTGCCAGGAGGGAGAAGTGGCGATTATGTTTAGACTTTCTCGGAACTGCTTCAAATCAACTAGATATCTTTGTGCTGTAAATCTCCCAACAGCCAAACGCAAAAGCAGCAAACATCTCGCTGTATGTCCCACATCCAAAGTGCCAAGAGAGAGCTTGCTCTCCCTGTCTTTGAGTACTGTTTTCACTGTCCCGGTTACCTCTTTGCTAACATTCTCTTCAGCGCTGCAGGGAAACCAGGAACCACGTGGAGAAGGCACCCACACTGAAAGTGCCTGGAGGGAACATTGGGGCTTCTTCTCAGTGTCTCTGACATAGGGTTTCACTGTCCCGGGAAAGTCTCTGCTAACACCCTGCAGAGCGCTGTGCCCAATCTACAGAAACGTCTTGCGGTATCTCCTACAGGGAAAGTGCCAGGAGGGAACTGTCCATCTTGTTCTCAGTGTCTCTGAGAATTGCTCTGATTATCCCTGTGACCTCTTTGCTAAGACTCTCCAGAGAGCCGTCCTCAAAACAAACACACATCTTGACATATCTCCCTCATTGATCGCAGTGTCTCCAGGAACGGCATTCAAGGAGCCAGGAACTTTTCTCCCTACACTGTCCATTGAGTTGTCCTCAAAACCAATATACATCCTGCTATATCTCCCACATGGAAAGTGCCAGGAGGGAGAAGTGGCGATTATGTTTAGACTTTCTCGGAACTGCTTCAAATCAACTAGATATCTTTGTGCTGTAAATCTCCCAACAGCCAAACGCAAAAGCAGCAAACATCTCGCTGTATGTCCCACATCCAAAGTGCCAAGAGAGAGCTTGCTCTCCCTGTCTTTGAGTACTGTTTTCGCTGTGCCGGTTACCTCTTTGCTATCATTCTCTTCAGCGCTGCAGGGAAACCAGGAACCACGTGGAGAAGGCACCCACACTGAAAGTGCCTGGAGGGAACATTGGGGCTTCTTCTCAGTGTCTCTGACATAGGGTTTCACTGTCCCGGGAAAGTCTCTGCTAACACCCTGCAGAGCGCTGTGCCCAATCTACAGAAACGTCTTGCGGTATCTCCTACAGGGAAAGTGCCAGGAGGGAATTGTCGAGCTTGTTCTCAGTGTCTCTGAGAATTGCTCTGATTATCCCTGTGACCTCTTTGCTAAGACTCTCCAGAGAGCCGTCCTCAAAACCAACACACATCTTGACATATCTCCCACATTGATCGCAGTGTCTCCAGGAACGGCATTCAAGGAGCCAGGAACTTTTCTCCCTACACTGTCCATTGAGTTGTCCTCAAAACCAATATACATCCTGCTATATCTCCCACATGGAAAGTGCCAGGAGGGAGAAGTGGCGATTATGTTTAGACTTTCTCGGAACTGCTTCAAATCAACTAGATATCTTTGTGCTGTAAATCTCCCAACAGCCAAACGCAAAAGCAGCAAACATCTCGCTGTATGTCCCACATCCAAAGTGCCAAGAGAGAGCTTGCTCTCCCTGTCTTTGAGTACTGTTTTCGCTGTGCCGGTTACCTCTTTGCTAACATTCTCTTCAGCGCTGCAGGGAAACCAGGAACCACGTGGAGAAGGCACCCACACTGAAAGTGCCTGGAGGGAACATTGGGGCTTCTTCTCAGTGTCTCTGACATAGGGTTTCACTGTCCCGGGAAAGTCTCTGCTAACACCCTGCAGAGCGCTGTGCCCAATCTACAGAAACGTCTTGCGGTATCTCCTACAGGGAAAGTGCCAGGAGGGAACTGTCCATCTTGTTCTCAGTGTCTCTGAGAATTGCTCTGATTATCCCTGTGACCTCTTTGCTAAGACTCTCCAGAGAGCCGTCCTCAAAACAAACACACATCTTGACATATCTCCCTCATTGATCGCAGTGTCTCCAGGAACGGCATTCAAGGAGCCAGGAACTTTTCTCCCTACACTGTCCATTGAGTTGTCCTCAAAACCAATATACATCCTGCTATATCTCCCACATGGAAAGTGCCAGGAGGGAGAAGTGGCGATTATGTTTAGACTTTCTCGGAACTGCTTCAAATCAACTAGATATCTTTGTGCTGTAAATCTCCCAACAGCCAAACGCAAAAGCAGCAAACATCTCGCTGTATGTCCCACATCCAAAGTGCCAAGAGAGAGCTTGCTCTCCCTGTCTTTGAGTACTGTTTTCACTGTCCCGGTTACCTCTTTGCTAACATTCTCTTCAGCGCTGCAGGGAAACCAGGAACCACGTGGAGAAGGCACCCACACTGAAAGTGCCTGGAGGGAACATTGGGGCTTCTTCTCAGTGTCTCTGACATAGGGTTTCACTGTCCCGGGAAAGTCTCTGCTAACACCCTGCAGAGCGCTGTGCCCAATCTACAGAAACGTCTTGCGGTATCTCCTACAGGGAAAGTGCCAGGAGGGAACTGTCCATCTTGTTCTCAGTGTCTCTGAGAATTGCTCTGATTATCCCTGTGACCTCTTTGCTAAGACTCTCCAGAGAGCCGTCCTCAAAACAAACACACATCTTGACATATCTCCCACATTGATCGCAGTGTCTCCAGGAACGGCATTCAAGGAGCCAGGAACTTTTCTCCCTACACTGTCCATTGAGTTGTCCTCAAAACCAATATACATCCTGCTATATCTCCCACATGGAAAGTGCCAGGAGGGAGAAGTGGCGATTATGTTTAGACTTTCTCGGAACTGCTTCAAATCAACTAGATATCTTTGTGCTGTAAATCTCCCAACAGCCAAACGCAAAAGCAGCAAACATCTCGCTGTATGTCCCACATCCAAAGTGCCAAGAGAGAGCTTGCTCTCCCTGTCTTTGAGTACTGTTTTCACTGTCCCGGTTACCTCTTTGCTAACATTCTCTTCAGCGCTGCAGGGAAACCAGGAACCACGTGGAGAAGGCACCCACACTGAAAGTGCCTGGAGGGAACATTGGGGCTTCTTCTCAGTGTCTCTGACATAGGGTTTCACTGTCCCGGGAAAGTCTCTGCTAACACCCTGCAGAGCGCTGTGCCCAATCTACAGAAACGTCTTGCGGTATCTCCTACAGGGAAAGTGCCAGGAGGGAACTGTCCATCTTGTTCTCAGTGTCTCTGAGAATTGCTCTGATTATCCCTGTGACCTCTTTGCTAAGACTCTCCAGAGAGCCGTCCTCAAAACAAACACACATCTTGACATATCTCCCACATTGATCGCAGTGTCTCCAGGAACGGCATTCAAGGAGCCAGGAACTTTTCTCCCTACACTGTCCATTGAGTTGTCCTCAAAACCAATATACATCCTGCTATATCTCCCACATGGAAAGTGCCAGGAGGGAGAAGTGGCGATTATGTTTAGACTTTCTCGGAACTGCTTCAAATCAACTAGATATCTTTGTGCTGTAAATCTCCCAACAGCCAAACGCAAAAGCAGCAAACATCTCGCTGTATGTCCCACATCCAAAGTGCCAAGAGAGAGCTTGCTCTCCCTGTCTTTGAGTACTGTTTTCGCTGTGCCGGTTACCTCTTTGCTAACATTCTCTTCAGCGCTGCAGGGAAACCAGGAACCACGTGGAGAAGGCACCCACACTGAAAGTGCCTGGAGGGAACATTGGGGCTTCTTCTCAGTGTCTCTGACATAGGGTTTCACTGTCCCGGGAAAGTCTCTGCTAACACCCTGCAGAGCGCTGTGCCCAATCTACAGAAACGTCTTGCGGTATCTCCTACAGGGAAAGTGCCAGGAGGGAATTGTCGAGCTTGTTCTCAGTGTCTCTGAGAATTGCTCTGATTATCCCTGTGACCTCTTTGCTAAGACTCTCCAGAGAGCCGTCCTCAAAACAAACACACATCTTGACATATCTCCCACATTGATCGCAGTGTCTCCAGGAACGGCATTCAAGGAGCCAGGAACTTTTCTCCCTACACTGTCCATTGAGTTGTCCTCAAAACCAATATACATCCTGCTATATCTCCCACATGGAAAGTGCCAGGAGGGAGAAGTGGCGATTATGTTTAGACTTTCTCGGAACTGCTTCAAATCAACTAGATATCTTTGTGCTGTAAATCTCCCAACAGCCAAACGCAAAAGCAGCAAACATCTCGCTGTATGTCCCACATCCAAAGTGCCAAGAGAGAGCTTGCTCTCCCTGTCTTTGAGTACTGTTTTCGCTGTCCCGGTTACCTCTTTGCTAACATTCTCTTCAGCGCTGCAGGGAAACCAGGAACCACGTGGAGAAGGCACCCACACTGAAAGTGCCTGGAGGGAACATTGGGGCTTCTTCTCAGTGTCTCTGACATAGGGTTTCACTGTCCCGGGAAAGTCTCTGCTAACACCCTGCAGAGCGCTGTGCCCAATCTACAGAAACGTCTTGCGGTATCTCCTACAGGGAAAGTGCCAGGAGGGAACTGTCCATCTTGTTCTCAGTGTCTCTGAGAATTGCTCTGATTATCCCTGTGACCTCTTTGCTAAGACTCTCCAGAGAGCCGTCCTCAAAACCAACACACATCTTGACATATCTCCCTCATTGATCGCAGTGTCTCCAGGAACGGCATTCAAGGAGCCAGGAACTTTTCTCCCTACACTGTCCATTGAGTTGTCCTCAAAACCAATATACATCCTGCTATATCTCCCACATGGAAAGTGCCAGGAGGGAGAAGTGGCGATTATGTTTAGACTTTCTCGGAACTGCTTCAAATCAACTAGATATCTTTGTGCTGTAAATCTCCCAACAGCCAAACGCAAAAGCAGCAAACATCTCGCTGTATGTCCCACATCCAAAGTGCCAAGAGAGAGCTTGCTCTCCCTGTCTTTGAGTACTGTTTTCGCTGTGCCGGTTACCTCTTTGCTAACATTCTCTTCAGCGCTGCAGGGAAACCAGGAACCACGTGGAGAAGGCACCCACACTGAAAGTGCCTGGAGGGAACATTGGGGCTTCTTCTCAGTGTCTCTGACATAGGGTTTCACTGTCCCGGGAAAGTCTCTGCTAACACCCTGCAGAGCGCTGTGCCCAATCTACAGAAACGTCTTGCGGTATCTCCTACAGGGAAAGTGCCAGGAGGGAACTGTCCATCTTGTTCCCAGTGTCTCTGAGAATTGCTCTGATTATCCCTGTGACCTCTTTGCTAAGACTCTCCAGAGAGCCGTCCTCAAAACCAACACACATCTTGACATATCTCCCACATTGATCGCAGTGTGTCCAGGAACGGCATTCAAGGAGCCAGGAACTTTTCTCCCTACACTGTCCATTGAGTTGTCCTCAAAACCAATATACATCCTGCTATATCTCCCACATGGAAAGTGCCAGGAGGGAGAAGTGGCGATTATGTTTAGACTTTCTCGGAACTGCTTCAAATCAACTAGATATCTTTGTGCTGTAAATCTCCCAACAGCCAAACGCAAAAGCAGCAAACATCTCGCTGTATGTCCCACATCCAAAGTGCCAAGAGAGAGCTTGCTCTCCCTGTCTTTGAGTACTGTTTTCACTGTCCCGGTTACCTCTTTGCTAACATTCTCTTCAGCGCTGCAGGGAAACCAGGAACCACGTGGAGAAGGCACCCACACTGAAAGTGCCTGGAGGGAACATTGGGGCTTCTTCTCAGTGTCTCTGACATAGGGTTTCACTGTCCCGGGAAAGTCTCTGCTAACACCCTGCAGAGCGCTGTGCCCAGTCTACAGAAACGTCTTGCGGTATCTCCTACAGGGAAAGTGCCAGGAGGGAACTGTCCATCTTGTTCTCAGTGTCTCTGAGAATTGCTCTGATTATCCCTGTGACCTCTTTGCTAAGACTCTCCAGAGAGCCGTCCTCAAAACAAACACACATCTTGACATATCTCCCACATTGATCGCAGTGTCTCCAGGAACGGCATTCAAGGAGCCAGGAACTTTTCTCCCTACACTGTCCATTGAGTTGTCCTCAAAACCAATATACATCCTGCTATATCTCCCACATGGAAAGTGCCAGGAGGGAGAAGTGGCGATTATGTTTAGACTTTCTCGGAACTGCTTCAAATCAACTAGATATCTTTGTGCTGTAAATCTCCCAACAGCCAAACGCAAAAGCAGCAAACATCTCGCTGTATGTCCCACATCCAAAGTGCCAAGAGAGAGCTTGCTCTCCCTGTCTTTGAGTACTGTTTTCACTGTCCCGGTTACCTCTTTGCTAACATTCTCTTCAGCGCTGCAGGGAAACCAGGAACCACGTGGAGAAGGCACCCACACTGAAAGTGCCTGGAGGGAACATTGGGGCTTCTTCTCAGTGTCTCTGACATAGGGTTTCACTGTCCCGGGAAAGTCTCTGCTAACACCCTGCAGAGCGCTGTGCCCAATCTACAGAAACGTCTTGCGGTATCTCCTACAGGGAAAGTGCCAGGAGGGAACTGTCCATCTTGTTCTCAGTGTCTCTGAGAATTGCTCTGATTATCCCTGTGACCTCTTTGCTAAGACTCTCCAGAGAGCCGTCCTCAAAACAAACACACATCTTGACATATCTCCCACATTGATCGCAGTGTCTCCAGGAACGGCATTCAAGGAGCCAGGAACTTTTCTCCCTACACTGTCCATTGAGTTGTCCTCAAAACCAATATACATCCTGCTATATCTCCCACATGGAAAGTGCCAGGAGGGAGAAGTGGCGATTATGTTTAGACTTTCTCGGAACTGCTTCAAATCAACTAGATATCTTTGTGCTGTAAATCTCCCAACAGCCAAACGCAAAAGCAGCAAACATCTCGCTGTATGTCCCACATCCAAAGTGCCAAGAGAGAGCTTGCTCTCCCTGTCTTTGAGTACTGTTTTCGCTGTGCCGGTTACCTCTTTGCTAACATTCTCTTCAGCGCTGCAGGGAAACCAGGAACCACGTGGAGAAGGCACCCACACTGAAAGTGCCTGGAGGGAACATTGGGGCTTCTTCTCAGTGTCTCTGACATAGGGTTTCACTGTCCCGGGAAAGTCTCTGCTAACACCCTGCAGAGCGCTGTGCCCAATCTACAGAAACGTCTTGCGGTATCTCCTACAGGGAAAGTGCCAGGAGGGAATTGTCGAGCTTGTTCTCAGTGTCTCTGAGAATTGCTCTGATTATCCCTGTGACCTCTTTGCTAAGACTCTCCAGAGAGCCGTCCTCAAAACCAACACACATCTTGACATATCTCCCACATTGATCGCAGTGTCTCCAGGAACGGCATTCAAGGAGCCAGGAACTTTTCTCCCTACACTGTCCATTGAGTTGTCCTCAAAACCAATATACATCCTGCTATATCTCCCACATGGAAAGTGCCAGGAGGGAGAAGTGGCGATTATGTTTAGACTTTCTCGGAACTGCTTCAAATCAACTAGATATCTTTGTGCTGTAAATCTCCCAACAGCCAAACGCAAAAGCAGCAAACATCTCGCTGTATGTCCCACATCCAAAGTGCCAAGAGAGAGCTTGCTCTCCCTGTCTTTGAGTACTGTTTTCGCTGTGCCGGTTACCTCTTTGCTAACATTCTCTTCAGCGCTGCAGGGAAACCAGGAACCACGTGGAGAAGGCACCCACACTGAAAGTGCCTGGAGGGAACATTGGGGCTTCTTCTCAGTGTCTCTGACATAGGGTTTCACTGTCCCGGGAAAGTCTCTGCTAACACCCTGCAGAGCGCTGTGCCCAATCTACAGAAACGTCTTGCGGTATCTCCTACAGGGAAAGTGCCAGGAGGGAACTGTCCATCTTGTTCTCAGTGTCTCTGAGAATTGCTCTGATTATCCCTGTGACCTCTTTGCTAAGACTCTCCAGAGAGCCGTCCTCAAAACAAACACACATCTTGACATATCTCCCTCATTGATCGCAGTGTCTCCAGGAACGGCATTCAAGGAGCCAGGAACTTTTCTCCCTACACTGTCCATTGAGTTGTCCTCAAAACCAATATACATCCTGCTATATCTCCCACATGGAAAGTGCCAGGAGGGAGAAGTGGCGATTATGTTTAGACTTTCTCGGAACTGCTTCAAATCAACTAGATATCTTTGTGCTGTAAATCTCCCAACAGCCAAACGCAAAAGCAGCAAACATCTCGCTGTATGTCCCACATCCAAAGTGCCAAGAGAGAGCTTGCTCTCCCTGTCTTTGAGTACTGTTTTCACTGTCCCGGTTACCTCTTTGCTAACATTCTCTTCAGCGCTGCAGGGAAACCAGGAACCACGTGGAGAAGGCACCCACACTGAAAGTGCCTGGAGGGAACATTGGGGCTTCTTCTCAGTGTCTCTGACATAGGGTTTCACTGTCCCGGGAAAGTCTCTGCTAACACCCTGCAGAGCGCTGTGCCCAATCTACAGAAACGTCTTGCGGTATCTCCTACAGGGAAAGTGCCAGGAGGGAACTGTCCATCTTGTTCTCAGTGTCTCTGAGAATTGCTCTGATTATCCCTGTGACCTCTTTGCTAAGACTCTCCAGAGAGCCGTCCTCAAAACAAACACACATCTTGACATATCTCCCTCATTGATCGCAGTGTCTCCAGGAACGGCATTCAAGGAGCCAGGAACTTTTCTCCCTACACTGTCCATTGAGTTGTCCTCAAAACCAATATACATCCTGCTATATCTCCCACATGGAAAGTGCCAGGAGGGAGAAGTGGCGATTATGTTTAGACTTTCTCGGAACTGCTTCAAATCAACTAGATATCTTTGTGCTGTAAATCTCCCAACAGCCAAACGCAAAAGCAGCAAACATCTCGCTGTATGTCCCACATCCAAAGTGCCAAGAGAGAGCTTGCTCTCCCTGTCTTTGAGTACTGTTTTCGCTGTGCCGGTTACCTCTTTGCTAACATTCTCTTCAGCGCTGCAGGGAAACCAGGAACCACGTGGAGAAGGCACCCACACTGAAAGTGCCTGGAGGGAACATTGGGGCTTCTTCTCAGTGTCTCTGACATAGGGTTTCACTGTCCCGGGAAAGTCTCTGCTAACACCCTGCAGAGCGCTGTGCCCAATCTACAGAAACGTCTTGCGGTATCTCCTACAGGGAAAGTGCCAGGAGGGAATTGTCGAGCTTGTTCTCAGTGTCTCTGAGAATTGCTCTGATTATCCCTGTGACCTCTTTGCTAAGACTCTCCAGAGAGCCGTCCTCAAAACCAACACACATCTTGACATATCTCCCACATTGATCGCAGTGTCTCCAGGAACGGCATTCAAGGAGCCAGGAACTTTTCTCCCTACACTGTCCATTGAGTTGTCCTCAAAACCAATATACATCCTGCTATATCTCCCACATGGAAAGTGCCAGGAGGGAGAAGTGGCGATTATGTTTAGACTTTCTCGGAACTGCTTCAAATCAACTAGATATCTTTGTGCTGTAAATCTCCCAACAGCCAAACGCAAAAGCAGCAAACATCTCGCTGTATGTCCCACATCCAAAGTGCCAAGAGAGAGCTTGCTCTCCCTGTCTTTGAGTACTGTTTTCGCTGTGCCGGTTACCTCTTTGCTAACATTCTCTTCAGCGCTGCAGGGAAACCAGGAACCACGTGGAGAAGGCACCCACACTGAAAGTGCCTGGAGGGAACATTGGGGCTTCTTCTCAGTGTCTCTGACATAGGGTTTCACTGTCCCGGGAAAGTCTCTGCTAACACCCTGCAGAGCGCTGTGCCCAATCTACAGAAACGTCTTGCGGTATCTCCTACAGGGAAAGTGCCAGGAGGGAACTGTCCATCTTGTTCTCAGTGTCTCTGAGAATTGCTCTGATTATCCCTGTGACCTCTTTGCTAAGACTCTCCAGAGAGCCGTCCTCAAAACAAACACACATCTTGACATATCTCCCACATTGATCGCAGTGTCTCCAGGAACGGCATTCAAGGAGCCAGGAACTTTTCTCCCTACACTGTCCATTGAGTTGTCCTCAAAACCAATATACATCCTGCTATATCTCCCACATGGAAAGTGCCAGGAGGGAGAAGTGGCGATTATGTTTAGACTTTCTCGGAACTGCTTCAAATCAACTAGATATCTTTGTGCTGTAAATCTCCCAACAGCCAAACGCAAAAGCAGCAAACATCTCGCTGTATGTCCCACATCCAAAGTGCCAAGAGAGAGCTTGCTCTCCCTGTCTTTGAGTACTGTTTTCGCTGTGCCGGTTACCTCTTTGCTAACATTCTCTTCAGCGCTGCAGGGAAACCAGGAACCACGTGGAGAAGGCACCCACACTGAAAGTGCCTGGAGGGAACATTGGGGCTTCTTCTCAGTGTCTCTGACATAGGGTTTCACTGTCCCGGGAAAGTCTCTGCTAACACCCTGCAGAGCGCTGTGCCCAATCTACAGAAACGTCTTGCGGTATCTCCTACAGGGAAAGTGCCAGGAGGGAACTGTCCATCTTGTTCTCAGTGTCTCTGAGAATTGCTCTGATTATCCCTGTGACCTCTTTGCTAAGACTCTCCAGAGAGCCGTCCTCAAAACAAACACACATCTTGACATATCTCCCTCATTGATCGCAGTGTCTCCAGGAACGGCATTCAAGGAGCCAGGAACTTTTCTCCCTACACTGTCCATTGAGTTGTCCTCAAAACCAATATACATCCTGCTATATCTCCCACATGGAAAGTGCCAGGAGGGAGAAGTGGCGATTATGTTTTAGACTTTCTCGGAACTGCTTCAAATCAACTAGATATCTTTGTGCTGTAAATCTCCCAACAGCCAAACGCAAAAGCAGCAAACATCTCGCTGTATGTCCCACATCCAAAGTGCCAAGAGAGAGCTTGCTCTCCCTGTCTTTGAGTACTGTTTTCACTGTCCCGGTTACCTCTTTGCTAACATTCTCTTCAGCGCTGCAGGGAAACCAGGAACCACGTGGAGAAGGCACCCACACTGAAAGTGCCTGGAGGGAACATTGGGGCTTCTTCTCAGTGTCTCTGACATAGGGTTTCACTGTCCCGGGAAAGTCTCTGCTAACACCCTGCAGAGCGCTGTGCCCAATCTACAGAAACGTCTTGCGGTATCTCCTACAGGGAAAGTGCCAGGAGGGAACTGTCCATCTTGTTCTCAGTGTCTCTGAGAATTGCTCTGATTATCCCTGTGACCTCTTTGCTAAGACTCTCCAGAGAGCCGTCCTCAAAACAAACACACATCTTGACATATCTCCCACATTGATCGCAGTGTCTCCAGGAACGGCATTCAAGGAGCCAGGAACTTTTCTCCCTACACTGTCCATTGAGTTGTCCTCAAAACCAATATACATCCTGCTATATCTCCCACATGGAAAGTGCCAGGAGGGAGAAGTGGCGATTATGTTTAGACTTTCTCGGAACTGCTTCAAATCAACTAGATATCTTTGTGCTGTAAATCTCCCAACAGCCAAACGCAAAAGCAGCAAACATCTCGCTGTATGTCCCACATCCAAAGTGCCAAGAGAGAGCTTGCTCTCCCTGTCTTTGAGTACTGTTTTCGCTGTGCCGGTTACCTCTTTGCTAACATTCTCTTCAGCGCTGCAGGGAAACCAGGAACCACGTGGAGAAGGCACCCACACTGAAAGTGCCTGGAGGGAACATTGGGGCTTCTTCTCAGTGTCTCTGACATAGGGTTTCACTGTCCCGGGAAAGTCTCTGCTAACACCCTGCAGAGCGCTGTGCCCAATCTACAGAAAACGTCTTGCGGTATCTCCTACAGGGAAAGTGCCAGGAGGGAATTGTCGAGCTTGTTCTCAGTGTCTCTGAGAATTGCTCTGATTATCCCTGTGACCTCTTTGCTAAGACTCTCCAGAGAGCCGTCCTCAAAACAAACACACATCTTGACATATCTCCCACATTGATCGCAGTGTCTCCAGGAACGGCATTCAAGGAGCCAGGAACTTTTCTCCCTACACTGTCCATTGAGTTGTCCTCAAAACCAATATACATCCTGCTATATCTCCCACATGGAAAGTGCCAGGAGGGAGAAGTGGCGATTATGTTTAGACTTTCTCGGAACTGCTTCAAATCAACTAGATATCTTTGTGCTGTAAATCTCCCAACAGCCAAACGCAAAAGCAGCAAACATCTCGCTGTATGTCCCACATCCAAAGTGCCAAGAGAGAGCTTGCTCTCCCTGTCTTTGAGTACTGTTTTCGCTGTCCCGGTTACCTCTTTGCTAACATTCTCTTCAGCGCTGCAGGGAAACCAGGAACCACGTGGAGAAGGCACCCACACTGAAAGTGCCTGGAGGGAACATTGGGGCTTCTTCTCAGTGTCTCTGACATAGGGTTTCACTGTCCCGGGAAAGTCTCTGCTAACACCCTGCAGAGCGCTGTGCCCAATCTACAGAAACGTCTTGCGGTATCTCCTACAGGGAAAGTGCCAGGAGGGAACTGTCCATCTTGTTCTCAGTGTCTCTGAGAATTGCTCTGATTATCCCTGTGACCTCTTTGCTAAGACTCTCCAGAGAGCCGTCCTCAAAACCAACACACATCTTGACATATCTCCCTCATTGATCGCAGTGTCTCCAGGAACGGCATTCAAGGAGCCAGGAACTTTTCTCCCTACACTGTCCATTGAGTTGTCCTCAAAACCAATATACATCCTGCTATATCTCCCACATGGAAAGTGCCAGGAGGGAGAAGTGGCGATTATGTTTAGACTTTCTCGGAACTGCTTCAAATCAACTAGATATCTTTGTGCTGTAAATCTCCCAACAGCCAAACGCAAAAGCAGCAAACATCTCGCTGTATGTCCCACATCCAAAGTGCCAAGAGAGAGCTTGCTCTCCCTGTCTTTGAGTACTGTTTTCGCTGTGCCGGTTACCTCTTTGCTAACATTCTCTTCAGCGCTGCAGGGAAACCAGGAACCACGTGGAGAAGGCACCCACACTGAAAGTGCCTGGAGGGAACATTGGGGCTTCTTCTCAGTGTCTCTGACATAGGGTTTCACTGTCCCGGGAAAGTCTCTGCTAACACCCTGCAGAGCGCTGTGCCCAATCTACAGAAACGTCTTGCGGTATCTCCTACAGGGAAAGTGCCAGGAGGGAACTGTCCATCTTGTTCTCAGTGTCTCTGAGAATTGCTCTGATTATCCCTGTGACCTCTTTGCTAAGACTCTCCAGAGAGCCGTCCTCAAAACCAACACACATCTTGACATATCTCCCACATTGATCGCAGTGTCTCCAGGAACGGCATTCAAGGAGCCAGGAACTTTTCTCCCTACACTGTCCATTGAGTTGTCCTCAAAACCAATATACATCCTGCTATATCTCCCACATGGAAAGTGCCAGGAGGGAGAAGTGGCGATTATGTTTAGACTTTCTCGGAACTGCTTCAAATCAACTAGATATCTTTGTGCTGTAAATCTCCCAACAGCCAAACGCAAAAGCAGCAAACATCTCGCTGTATGTCCCACATCCAAAGTGCCAAGAGAGAGCTTGCTCTCCCTGTCTTTGAGTACTGTTTTCACTGTCCCGGTTACCTCTTTGCTAACATTCTCTTCAGCGCTGCAGGGAAACCAGGAACCACGTGGAGAAGGCACCCACACTGAAAGTGCCTGGAGGGAACATTGGGGCTTCTTCTCAGTGTCTCTGACATAGGGTTTCACTGTCCCGGGAAAGTCTCTGCTAACACCCTGCAGAGCGCTGTGCCCAATCTACAGAAACGTCTTGCGGTATCTCCTACAGGGAAAGTGCCAGGAGGGAACTGTCCATCTTGTTCTCAGTGTCTCTGAGAATTGCTCTGATTATCCCTGTGACCTCTTTGCTAAGACTCTCCAGAGAGCCGTCCTCAAAACAAACACACATCTTGACATATCTCCCACATTGATCGCAGTGTCTCCAGGAACGGCATTCAAGGAGCCAGGAACTTTTCTCCCTACACTGTCCATTGAGTTGTCCTCAAAACCAATATACATCCTGCTATATCTCCCACATGGAAAGTGCCAGGAGGGAGAAGTGGCGATTATGTTTAGACTTTCTCGGAACTGCTTCAAATCAACTAGATATCTTTGTGCTGTAAATCTCCCAACAGCCAAACGCAAAAGCAGCAAACATCTCGCTGTATGTCCCACATCCAAAGTGCCAAGAGAGAGCTTGCTCTCCCTGTCTTTGAGTACTGTTTTCACTGTCCCGGTTACCTCTTTGCTAACATTCTCTTCAGCGCTGCAGGGAAACCAGGAACCACGTGGAGAAGGCACCCACACTGAAAGTGCCTGGAGGGAACATTGGGGCTTCTTCTCAGTGTCTCTGACATAGGGTTTCACTGTCCCGGGAAAGTCTCTGCTAACACCCTGCAGAGCGCTGTGCCCAATCTACAGAAACGTCTTGCGGTATCTCCTACAGGGAAAGTGCCAGGAGGGAATTGTCGAGCTTGTTCTCAGTGTCTCTGAGAATTGCTCTGATTATCCCTGTGACCTCTTTGCTAAGACTCTCCAGAGAGCCGTCCTCAAAACCAACACACATCTTGACATATCTCCCACATTGATCGCAGTGTCTCCAGGAACGGCATTCAAGGAGCCAGGAACTTTTCTCCCTACACTGTCCATTGAGTTGTCCTCAAAACCAATATACATCCTGCTATATCTCCCACATGGAAAGTGCCAGGAGGGAGAAGTGGCGATTATGTTTAGACTTTCTCGGAACTGCTTCAAATCAACTAGATATCTTTGTGCTGTAAATCTCCCAACAGCCAAACGCAAAAGCAGCAAACATCTCGCTGTATGTCCCACATCCAAAGTGCCAAGAGAGAGCTTGCTCTCCCTGTCTTTGAGTACTGTTTTCGCTGTGCCGGTTACCTCTTTGCTAACATTCTCTTCAGCGCTGCAGGGAAACCAGGAACCACGTGGAGAAGGCACCCACACTGAAAGTGCCTGGAGGGAACATTGGGGCTTCTTCTCAGTGTCTCTGACATAGGGTTTCACTGTCCCGGGAAAGTCTCTGCTAACACCCTGCAGAGCGCTGTGCCCAATCTACAGAAACGTCTTGCGGTATCTCCTACAGGGAAAGTGCCAGGAGGGAACTGTCCATCTTGTTCTCAGTGTCTCTGAGAATTGCTCTGATTATCCCTGTGACCTCTTTGCTAAGACTCTCCAGAGAGCCGTCCTCAAAACAAACACACATCTTGACATATCTCCCACATTGATCGCAGTGTCTCCAGGAACGGCATTCAAGGAGCCAGGAACTTTTCTCCCTACACTGTCCATTGAGTTGTCCTCAAAACCAATATACATCCTGCTATATCTCCCACATGGAAAGTGCCAGGAGGGAGAAGTGGCGATTATGTTTAGACTTTCTCGGAACTGCTTCAAATCAACTAGATATCTTTGTGCTGTAAATCTCCCAACAGCCAAACGCAAAAGCAGCAAACATCTCGCTGTATGTCCCACATCCAAAGTGCCAAGAGAGAGCTTGCTCTCCCTGTCTTTGAGTACTGTTTTCGCTGTGCCGGTTACCTCTTTGCTAACATTCTCTTCAGCGCTGCAGGGAAACCAGGAACCACGTGGAGAAGGCACCCACACTGAAAGTGCCTGGAGGGAACATTGGGGCTTCTTCTCAGTGTCTCTGACATAGGGTTTCACTGTCCCGGGAAAGTCTCTGCTAACACCCTGCAGAGCGCTGTGCCCAATCTACAGAAACGTCTTGCGGTATCTCCTACAGGGAAAGTGCCAGGAGGGAATTGTCGAGCTTGTTCTCAGTGTCTCTGAGAATTGCTCTGATTATCCCTGTGACCTCTTTGCTAAGACTCTCCAGAGAGCCGTCCTCAAAACAAACACACATCTTGACATATCTCCCACATTGATCGCAGTGTCTCCAGGAACGGCATTCAAGGAGCCAGGAACTTTTCTCCCTACACTGTCCATTGAGTTGTCCTCAAAACCAATATACATCCTGCTATATCTCCCACATGGAAAGTGCCAGGAGGGAGAAGTGGCGATTATGTTTAGACTTTCTCGGAACTGCTTCAAATCAACTAGATATCTTTGTGCTGTAAATCTCCCAACAGCCAAACGCAAAAGCAGCAAACATCTCGCTGTATGTCCCACATCCAAAGTGCCAAGAGAGAGCTTGCTCTCCCTGTCTTTGAGTACTGTTTTCGCTGTCCCGGTTACCTCTTTGCTAACATTCTCTTCAGCGCTGCAGGGAAACCAGGAACCACGTGGAGAAGGCACCCACACTGAAAGTGCCTGGAGGGAACATTGGGGCTTCTTCTCAGTGTCTCTGACATAGGGTTTCACTGTCCCGGGAAAGTCTCTGCTAACACCCTGCAGAGCGCTGTGCCCAATCTACAGAAACGTCTTGCGGTATCTCCTACAGGGAAAGTGCCAGGAGGGAACTGTCCATCTTGTTCTCAGTGTCTCTGAGAATTGCTCTGATTATCCCTGTGACCTCTTTGCTAAGACTCTCCAGAGAGCCGTCCTCAAAACCAACACACATCTTGACATATCTCCCTCATTGATCGCAGTGTCTCCAGGAACGGCATTCAAGGAGCCAGGAACTTTTCTCCCTACACTGTCCATTGAGTTGTCCTCAAAACCAATATACATCCTGCTATATCTCCCACATGGAAAGTGCCAGGAGGGAGAAGTGGCGATTATGTTTAGACTTTCTCGGAACTGCTTCAAATCAACTAGATATCTTTGTGCTGTAAATCTCCCAACAGCCAAACGCAAAAGCAGCAAACATCTCGCTGTATGTCCCACATCCAAAGTGCCAAGAGAGAGCTTGCTCTCCCTGTCTTTGAGTACTGTTTTCGCTGTGCCGGTTACCTCTTTGCTAACATTCTCTTCAGCGCTGCAGGGAAACCAGGAACCACGTGGAGAAGGCACCCACACTGAAAGTGCCTGGAGGGAACATTGGGGCTTCTTCTCAGTGTCTCTGACATAGGGTTTCACTGTCCCGGGAAAGTCTCTGCTAACACCCTGCAGAGCGCTGTGCCCAATCTACAGAAACGTCTTGCGGTATCTCCTACAGGGAAAGTGCCAGGAGGGAACTGTCCATCTTGTTCCCAGTGTCTCTGAGAATTGCTCTGATTATCCCTGTGACCTCTTTGCTAAGACTCTCCAGAGAGCCGTCCTCAAAACCAACACACATCTTGACATATCTCCCACATTGATCGCAGTGTCTCCAGGAACGGCATTCAAGGAGCCAGGAACTTTTCTCCCTACACTGTCCATTGAGTTGTCCTCAAAACCAATATACATCCTGCTATATCTCCCACATGGAAAGTGCCAGGAGGGAGAAGTGGCGATTATGTTTAGACTTTCTCGGAACTGCTTCAAATCAACTAGATATCTTTGTGCTGTAAATCTCCCAACAGCCAAACGCAAAAGCAGCAAACATCTCGCTGTATGTCCCACATCCAAAGTGCCAAGAGAGAGCTTGCTCTCCCTGTCTTTGAGTACTGTTTTCACTGTCCCGGTTACCTCTTTGCTAACATTCTCTTCAGCGCTGCAGGGAAACCAGGAACCACGTGGAGAAGGCACCCACACTGAAAGTGCCTGGAGGGAACATTGGGGCTTCTTCTCAGTGTCTCTGACATAGGGTTTCACTGTCCCGGGAAAGTCTCTGCTAACACCCTGCAGAGCGCTGTGCCCAATCTACAGAAACGTCTTGCGGTATCTCCTACAGGGAAAGTGCCAGGAGGGAACTGTCCATCTTGTTCTCAGTGTCTCTGAGAATTGCTCTGATTATCCCTGTGACCTCTTTGCTAAGACTCTCCAGAGAGCCGTCCTCAAAACAAACACACATCTTGACATATCTCCCACATTGATCGCAGTGTCTCCAGGAACGGCATTCAAGGAGCCAGGAACTTTTCTCCCTACACTGTCCATTGAGTTGTCCTCAAAACCAATATACATCCTGCTATATCTCCCACATGGAAAGTGCCAGGAGGGAGAAGTGGCGATTATGTTTAGACTTTCTCGGAACTGCTTCAAATCAACTAGATATCTTTGTGCTGTAAATCTCCCAACAGCCAAACGCAAAAGCAGCAAACATCTCGCTGTATGTCCCACATCCAAAGTGCCAAGAGAGAGCTTGCTCTCCCTGTCTTTGAGTACTGTTTTCACTGTCCCGGTTACCTCTTTGCTAACATTCTCTTCAGCGCTGCAGGGAAACCAGGAACCACGTGGAGAAGGCACCCACACTGAAAGTGCCTGGAGGGAACATTGGGGCTTCTTCTCAGTGTCTCTGACATAGGGTTTCACTGTCCCGGGAAAGTCTCTGCTAACACCCTGCAGAGCGCTGTGCCCAATCTACAGAAACGTCTTGCGGTATCTCCTACAGGGAAAGTGCCAGGAGGGAATTGTCGAGCTTGTTCTCAGTGTCTCTGAGAATTGCTCTGATTATCCCTGTGACCTCTTTGCTAAGACTCTCCAGAGAGCCGTCCTCAAAACCAACACACATCTTGACATATCTCCCACATTGATCGCAGTGTCTCCAGGAACGGCATTCAAGGAGCCAGGAACTTTTCTCCCTACACTGTCCATTGAGTTGTCCTCAAAACCAATATACATCCTGCTATATCTCCCACATGGAAAGTGCCAGGAGGGAGAAGTGGCGATTATGTTTAGACTTTCTCGGAACTGCTTCAAATCAACTAGATATCTTTGTGCTGTAAATCTCCCAACAGCCAAACGCAAAAGCAGCAAACATCTCGCTGTATGTCCCACATCCAAAGTGCCAAGAGAGAGCTTGCTCTCCCTGTCTTTGAGTACTGTTTTCGCTGTGCCGGTTACCTCTTTGCTAACATTCTCTTCAGCGCTGCAGGGAAACCAGGAACCACGTGGAGAAGGCACCCACACTGAAAGTGCCTGGAGGGAACATTGGGGCTTCTTCTCAGTGTCTCTGACATAGGGTTTCACTGTCCCGGGAAAGTCTCTGCTAACACCCTGCAGAGCGCTGTGCCCAATCTACAGAAACGTCTTGCGGTATCTCCTACAGGGAAAGTGCCAGGAGGGAATTGTCGAGCTTGTTCTCAGTGTCTCTGAGAATTGCTCTGATTATCCCTGTGACCTCTTTGCTAAGACTCTCCAGAGAGCCGTCCTCAAAACAAACACACATCTTGACATATCTCCCACATTGATCGCAGTGTCTCCAGGAACGGCATTCAAGGAGCCAGGAACTTTTCTCCCTACACTGTCCATTGAGTTGTCCTCAAAACCAATATACATCCTGCTATATCTCCCACATGGAAAGTGCCAGGAGGGAGAAGTGGCGATTATGTTTAGACTTTCTCGGAACTGCTTCAAATCAACTAGATATCTTTGTGCTGTAAATCTCCCAACAGCCAAACGCAAAAGCAGCAAACATCTCGCTGTATGTCCCACATCCAAAGTGCCAAGAGAGAGCTTGCTCTCCCTGTCTTTGAGTACTGTTTTCGCTGTGCCGGTTACCTCTTTGCTAACATTCTCTTCAGCGCTGCAGGGAAACCAGGAACCACGTGGAGAAGGCACCCACACTGAAAGTGCCTGGAGGGAACATTGGGGCTTCTTCTCAGTGTCTCTGACATAGGGTTTCACTGTCCCGGGAAAGTCTCTGCTAACACCCTGCAGAGCGCTGTGCCCAATCTACAGAAACGTCTTGCGGTATCTCCTACAGGGAAAGTGCCAGGAGGGAATTGTCGAGCTTGTTCTCAGTGTCTCTGAGAATTGCTCTGATTATCCCTGTGACCTCTTTGCTAAGACTCTCCAGAGAGCCGTCCTCAAAACAAACACACATCTTGACATATCTCCCACATTGATCGCAGTGTCTCCAGGAACGGCATTCAAGGAGCCAGGAACTTTTCTCCCTACACTGTCCATTGAGTTGTCCTCAAAACCAATATACATCCTGCTATATCTCCCACATGGAAAGTGCCAGGAGGGAGAAGTGGCGATTATGTTTAGACTTTCTCGGAACTGCTTCAAATCAACTAGATATCTTTGTGCTGTAAATCTCCCAACAGCCAAACGCAAAAGCAGCAAACATCTCGCTGTATGTCCCACATCCAAAGTGCCAAGAGAGAGCTTGCTCTCCCTGTCTTTGAGTACTGTTTTCGCTGTCCCGGTTACCTCTTTGCTAACATTCTCTTCAGCGCTGCAGGGAAACCAGGAACCACGTGGAGAAGGCACCCACACTGAAAGTGCCTGGAGGGAACATTGGGGCTTCTTCTCAGTGTCTCTGACATAGGGTTTCACTGTCCCGGGAAAGTCTCTGCTAACACCCTGCAGAGCGCTGTGCCCAATCTACAGAAACGTCTTGCGGTATCTCCTACAGGGAAAGTGCCAGGAGGGAACTGTCCATCTTGTTCTCAGTGTCTCTGAGAATTGCTCTGATTATCCCTGTGACCTCTTTGCTAAGACTCTCCAGAGAGCCGTCCTCAAAACCAACACACATCTTGACATATCTCCCACATTGATCGCAGTGTCTCCAGGAACGGCATTCAAGGAGCCAGGAACTTTTCTCCCTACACTGTCCATTGAGTTGTCCTCAAAACCAATATACATCCTGCTATATCTCCCACATGGAAAGTGCCAGGAGGGAGAAGTGGCGATTATGTTTAGACTTTCTCGGAACTGCTTCAAATCAACTAGATATCTTTGTGCTGTAAATCTCCCAACAGCCAAACGCAAAAGCAGCAAACATCTCGCTGTATGTCCCACATCCAAAGTGCCAAGAGAGAGCTTGCTCTCCCTGTCTTTGAGTACTGTTTTCGCTGTCCCGGTTACCTCTTTGCTAACATTCTCTTCAGCGCTGCAGGGAAACCAGGAACCACGTGGAGAAGGCACCCACACTGAAAGTGCCTGGAGGGAACATTGGGGCTTCTTCTCAGTGTCTCTGACATAGGGTTTCACTGTCCCGGGAAAGTCTCTGCTAACACCCTGCAGAGCGCTGTGCCCAATCTACAGAAACGTCTTGCGGTATCTCCTACAGGGAAAGTGCCAGGAGGGAATTGTCGAGCTTGTTCTCAGTGTCTCTGAGAATTGCTCTGATTATCCCTGTGACCTCTTTGCTAAGACTCTCCAGAGAGCCGTCCTCAAAACCAACACACATCTTGACATATCTCCCACATTGATCGCAGTGTCTCCAGGAACGGCATTCAAGGAGCCAGGAACTTTTCTCCCTACACTGTCCATTGAGTTGTCCTCAAAACCAATATACATCCTGCTATATCTCCCACATGGAAAGTGCCAGGAGGGAGAAGTGGCGATTATGTTTAGACTTTCTCGGAACTGCTTCAAATCAACTAGATATCTTTGTGCTGTAAATCTCCCAACAGCCAAACGCAAAAGCAGCAAACATCTCGCTGTATGTCCCACATCCAAAGTGCCAAGAGAGAGCTTGCTCTCCCTGTCTTTGAGTACTGTTTTCGCTGTGCCGGTTACCTCTTTGCTAACATTCTCTTCAGCGCTGCAGGGAAACCAGGAACCACGTGGAGAAGGCACCCACACTGAAAGTGCCTGGAGGGAACATTGGGGCTTCTTCTCAGTGTCTCTGACATAGGGTTTCACTGTCCCGGGAAAGTCTCTGCTAACACCCTGCAGAGCGCTGTGCCCAATCTACAGAAACGTCTTGCGGTATCTCCTACAGGGAAAGTGCCAGGAGGGAACTGTCCATCTTGTTCTCAGTGTCTCTGAGAATTGCTCTGATTATCCCTGTGACCTCTTTGCTAAGACTCTCCAGAGAGCCGTCCTCAAAACCAACACACATCTTGACATATCTCCCACATTGATCGCAGTGTCTCCAGGAACGGCATTCAAGGAGCCAGGAACTTTTCTCCCTACACTGTCCATTGAGTTGTCCTCAAAACCAATATACATCCTGCTATATCTCCCACATGGAAAGTGCCAGGAGGGAGAAGTGGCGATTATGTTTAGACTTTCTCGGAACTGCTTCAAATCAACTAGATATCTTTGTGCTGTAAATCTCCCAACAGCCAAACGCAAAAGCAGCAAACATCTCGCTGTATGTCCCACATCCAAAGTGCCAAGAGAGAGCTTGCTCTCCCTGTCTTTGAGTACTGTTTTCGCTGTGCCGGTTACCTCTTTGCTAACATTCTCTTCAGCGCTGCAGGGAAACCAGGAACCACGTGGAGAAGGCACCCACACTGAAAGTGCCTGGAGGGAACATTGGGGCTTCTTCTCAGTGTCTCTGACATAGGGTTTCACTGTCCCGGGAAAGTCTCTGCTAACACCCTGCAGAGCGCTGTGCCCAATCTACAGAAACGTCTTGCGGTATCTCCTACAGGGAAAGTGCCAGGAGGGAATTGTCGAGCTTGTTCTCAGTGTCTCTGAGAATTGCTCTGATTATCCCTGTGACCTCTTTGCTAAGACTCTCCAGAGAGCCGTCCTCAAAACCAACACACATCTTGACATATCTCCCACATTGATCGCAGTGTCTCCAGGAACGGCATTCAAGGAGCCAGGAACTTTTCTCCCTACACTGTCCATTGAGTTGTCCTCAAAACCAATATACATCCTGCTATATCTCCCACATGGAAAGTGCCAGGAGGGAGAAGTGGCGATTATGTTTAGACTTTCTCGGAACTGCTTCAAATCAACTAGATATCTTTGTGCTGTAAATCTCCCAACAGCCAAACGCAAAAGCAGCAAACATCTCGCTGTATGTCCCACATCCAAAGTGCCAAGAGAGAGCTTGCTCTCCCTGTCTTTGAGTACTGTTTTCGCTGTGCCGGTTACCTCTTTGCTAACATTCTCTTCAGCGCTGCAGGGAAACCAGGAACCACGTGGAGAAGGCACCCACACTGAAAGTGCCTGGAGGGAACATTGGGGCTTCTTCTCAGTGTCTCTGACATAGGGTTTCACTGTCCCGGGAAAGTCTCTGCTAACACCCTGCAGAGCGCTGTGCCCAATCTACAGAAACGTCTTGCGGTATCTCCTACAGGGAAAGTGCCAGGAGGGAATTGTCGAGCTTGTTCTCAGTGTCTCTGAGAATTGCTCTGATTATCCCTGTGACCTCTTTGCTAAGACTCTCCAGAGAGCCGTCCTCAAAACCAACACACATCTTGACATATCTCCCACATTGATCGCAGTGTCTCCAGGAACGGCATTCAAGGAGCCAGGAACTTTTCTCCCTACACTGTCCATTGAGTTGTCCTCAAAACCAATATACATCCTGCTATATCTCCCACATGGAAAGTGCCAGGAGGGAGAAGTGGCGATTATGTTTAGACTTTCTCGGAACTGCTTCAAATCAACTAGATATCTTTGTGCTGTAAATCTCCCAACAGCCAAACGCAAAAGCAGCAAACATCTCGCTGTATGTCCCACATCCAAAGTGCCAAGAGAGAGCTTGCTCTCCCTGTCTTTGAGTACTGTTTTCGCTGTGCCGGTTACCTCTTTGCTAACATTCTCTTCAGCGCTGCAGGGAAACCAGGAACCACGTGGAGAAGGCACCCACACTGAAAGTGCCTGGAGGGAACATTGGGGCTTCTTCTCAGTGTCTCTGACATAGGGTTTCACTGTCCCGGGAAAGTCTCTGCTAACACCCTGCAGAGCGCTGTGCCCAATCTACAGAAACGTCTTGCGGTATCTCCTACAGGGAAAGTGCCAGGAGGGAATTGTCGAGCTTGTTCTCAGTGTCTCTGAGAATTGCTCTGATTATCCCTGTGACCTCTTTGCTAAGACTCTCCAGAGAGCCGTCCTCAAAACCAACACACATCTTGACATATCTCCCACATTGATCGCAGTGTCTCCAGGAACGGCATTCAAGGAGCCAGGAACTTTTCTCCCTACACTGTCCATTGAGTTGTCCTCAAAACCAATATACATCCTGCTATATCTCCCACATGGAAAGTGCCAGGAGGGAGAAGTGGCGATTATGTTTAGACTTTCTCGGAACTGCTTCAAATCAACTAGATATCTTTGTGCTGTAAATCTCCCAACAGCCAAACGCAAAAGCAGCAAACATCTCGCTGTATGTCCCACATCCAAAGTGCCAAGAGAGAGCTTGCTCTCCCTGTCTTTGAGTACTGTTTTCGCTGTGCGGTTACCTCTTTGCTAACATTCTCTTCAGCGCTGCAGGGAAACCAGGAACCACGTGGAGAAGGCACCCACACTGAAAGTGCCTGGAGGGAACATTGGGGCTTCTTCTCAGTGTCTCTGACATAGGGTTTCACTGTCCCGGAAAGTCTCTGCTAACACCCTGCAGAGCGCTGTGCCCAATCTACAGAAACGTCTTGCGGTATCTCCTACAGGGAAAGTGCCAGGAGGGAATTGTCGAGCTTGTTCTCAGTGTCTCTGAGAATTGCTCTGATTATCCCTGTGACCTCTTTGCTAAGACTCTCCAGAGAGCCGTCCTCAAAACAAACACACATCTTGACATATCTCCCACATTGATCGCAGTGTCTCCAGGAACGGCATTCAAGGAGCCAGGAACTTTTCTCCCTACACTGTCCATTGAGTTGTCCTCAAAACCAATATACATCCTGCTATATCTCCCACATGGAAAGTGCCAGGAGGGAGAAGTGGCGATTATGTTTAGACTTTCTCGGAACTGCTTCAAATCAACTAGATATCTTTGTGCTGTAAATCTCCCAACAGCCAAACGCAAAAGCAGCAAACATCTCGCTGTATGTCCCACATCCAAAGTGCCAAGAGAGAGCTTGCTCTCCCTGTCTTTGAGTACTGTTTTCGCTGTGCCGGTTACCTCTTTGCTAACATTCTCTTCAGCGCTGCAGGGAAACCAGGAACCACGTGGAGAAGGCACCCACACTGAAAGTGCCTGGAGGGAACATTGGGGCTTCTTCTCAGTGTCTCTGACATAGGGTTTCACTGTCCCGGGAAAGTCTCTGCTAACACCCTGCAGAGCGCTGTGCCCAATCTACAGAAACGTCTTGCGGTATCTCCTACAGGGAAAGTGCCAGGAGGGAATTGTCGAGCTTGTTCTCAGTGTCTCTGAGAATTGCTCTGATTATCCCTGTGACCTCTTTGCTAAGACTCTCCAGAGAGCCATCCTCAAAACAAACACACATCTTGACATATCTCCCACATTGATCGCAGTGTCTCAGGAACGGCATTCAAGGAGCCAGGAACTTTTCTCCCTACACTGTCCATTGAGTTGTCCTCAAAACCAATATACATCCTGCTATATCTCCCACATGGAAAGTGCCAGGAGGGAGAAGTGGCGATTATGTTTAGACTTTCTCGGAACTGCTTCAAATCAACTAGATATCTTTGTGCTGTAAATCTCCCAACAGCCAAACGCAAAAGCAGCAAACATCTCGCTGTATGTCCCACATCCAAAGTGCCAAGAGAGAGCTTGCTCTCCCTGTCTTTGAGTACTGTTTTCACTGTGCCGGTTACCTCTTTGCTAACATTCTCTTCAGCGCTGCAGGGAAACCAGGAACCACGTGGAGAAGGCACCCACACTGAAAGTGCCTGGAGGGAACATTGGGGCTTCTTCTCAGTGTCTCTGACATAGGGTTTCACTGTCCCGGGAAAGTCTCTGCTAACACCCTGCAGAGCGCTGTGCCCAATCTACAGAAACGTCTTGCGGTATCTCCTACAGGGAAAGTGCCAGGAGGGAATTGTCGAGCTTGTTCTCAGTGTCTCTGAGAATTGCTCTGATTATCCCTGTGACCTCTTTGCTAAGACTCTCCAGAGAGCCGTCCTCAAAACCAACACACATCTTGACATATCTCCCACATTGATCGCAGTGTCTCCAGGAACGGCATTCAAGGAGCCAGGAACTTTTCTCCCTACACTGTCCATTGAGTTGTCCTCAAAACCAATATACATCCTGCTATATCTCCCACATGGAAAGTGCCAGGAGGGAGAAGTGGCGATTATGTTTAGACTTTCTCGGAACTGCTTCAAATCAACTAGATATCTTTGTGCTGTAAATCTCCCAACAGCCAAACGCAAAAGCAGCAAACATCTCGCTGTATGTCCCACATCCAAAGTGCCAAGAGAGAGCTTGCTCTCCCTGTCTTTGAGTACTGTTTTCGCTGTGCCGGTTACCTCTTTGCTAACATTCTCTTCAGCGCTGCAGGGAAACCAGGAACCACGTGGAGAAGGCACCCACACTGAAAGTGCCTGGAGGGAACATTGGGGCTTCTTCTCAGTGTCTCTGACATAGGGTTTCACTGTCCCGGGAAAGTCTCTGCTAACACCCTGCAGAGCGCTGTGCCCAATCTACAGAAACGTCTTGCGGTATCTCCTACAGGGAAAGTGCCAGGAGGGAACTGTCCATCTTGTTCTCAGTGTCTCTGAGAATTGCTCTGATTATCCCTGTGACCTCTTTGCTAAGACTCTCCAGAGAGCCGTCCTCAAAACAACACACATCTTGACATATCTCCCACATTGATCGCAGTGTCTCCAGGAACGGCATTCAAGGAGCCAGGAACTTTTCTCCCTACACTGTCCATTGAGTTGTCCTCAAAACCAATATACATCCTGCTATATCTCCCACATGGAAAGTGCCAGGAGGGAGAAGTGGCGATTATGTTTAGACTTTCTCGGAACTGCTTCAAATCAACTAGATATCTTTGTGCTGTAAATCTCCCAACAGCCAAACGCAAAAGCAGCAAACCTCTCGCTGTATGTCCCACATCCAAAGTGCCAAGAGAGAGCTTGCTCTCCCTGTCTTTGAGTACTGTTTTCGCTGTGCCGGTTACCTCTTTGCTAACATTCTCTTCAGCGCTGCAGGAAACCAGGAACCACGTGGAGAAGGCACCCACACTGAAAGTGCCTGGAGGGAACATTGGGGCTTCTTCTCAGTGTCTCTGACATAGGGTTTCACTGTCCCGGGAAAGTCTCTGCTAACACCCTGCAGAGCGCTGTGCCCAATCTACAGAAACGTCTTGCGGTATCTCCTACAGGGAAAGTGCCAGGAGGGAATTGTCGAGCTTGTTCTCAGTGTCTCTGAGAATTGCTCTGATTATCCCTGTGACCTCTTGCTAAGACTCTCCAGAGAGCCGTCCTCAAAACCAACACACATCTTGACATATCTCCCACATTGATCGCAGTGTCTCCAGGAACGGCATTCAAGGAGCCAGGAACTTTTCTCCCTACACTGTCCATTGAGTTGTCCTCAAAACCAATATACATCCTGCTATATCTCCCACATGGAAAGTGCCAGGAGGGAGAAGTGGCGATTATGTTTAGACTTTCTCGGAACTGCTTCAAATCAACTAGATATCTTTGTGCTGTAAATCTCCCAACAGCCAAACGCAAAAGCAGCAAACCTCTCGCTGTATGTCCCACATCCAAAGTGCCAAGAGAGAGCTTGCTCTCCCTGTCTTTGAGTACTGTTTTCGCTGTGCCGGTTACCTCTTTGCTAACATTCTCTTCAGCGCTGCAGGGAAACCAGGAACCACGTGGAGAAGGCACCCACACTGAAAGTGCCTGGAGGGAACATTGGGGCTTCTTCTCAGTGTCTCTGACATAGGGTTTCACTGTCCGGGAAAGTCTCTGCTAACACCCTGCAGAGCGCTGTGCCCAATCTACAGAAACGTCTTGCGGTATCTCCTACAGGGAAAGTGCCAGGAGGGAATTGTCGAGCTTGTTCTCAGTGTCTCTGAGAATTGCTCTGATTATCCCTGTGACCTCTTTGCTAAGACTCTCCAGAGAGCCGTCCTCAAAACAAACACACATCTTGACATATCTCCCACATTGATCGCAGTGTCTCCAGGAACGGCATTCAAGGAGCCAGGAACTTTTCTCCCTACACTGTCCATTGAGTTGTCCTCAAAACCAATATACATCCTGCTATATCTCCCACATGGAAAGTGCCAGGAGGGAGAAGTGGCGATTATGTTTAGACTTTCTCGGAACTGCTTCAAATCAACTAGATATCTTTGTGCTGTAAATCTCCCAACAGCCAAACGCAAAAGCAGCAAACATCTCGCTGTATGTCCCACATCCAAAGTGCCAAGAGAGAGCTTGCTCTCCCTGTCTTTGAGTACTGTTTTCGCTGTGCCGGTTACCTCTTTGCTAACATTCTCTTCAGCGCTGCAGGGAAACCAGGAACCACGTGGAGAAGGCACCCACACTGAAAGTGCCTGGAGGGAACATTGGGGCTTCTTCTCAGTGTCTCTGACATAGGGTTTCACTGTCCCGGGAAAGTCTCTGCTAACACCCTGCAGAGCGCTGTGCCCAATCTACAGAAACGTCTTGCGGTATCTCCTACAGGGAAAGTGCCAGGAGGGAATTGTCGAGCTTGTTCTCAGTGTCTCTGAGAATTGCTCTGATTATCCCTGTGACCTCTTTGCTAAGACTCTCCAGAGAGCCATCCTCAAAACAAACACACATCTTGACATATCTCCCACATTGATCGCAGTGTCTCCAGGAACGGCATTCAAGGAGCCAGGAACTTTTCTCCCTACACTGTCCATTGAGTTGTCCTCAAAACCAATATACATCCTGCTATATCTCCCACATGGAAAGTGCCAGGAGGGAGAAGTGGCGATTATGTTTAGACTTTCTCGGAACTGCTTCAAATCAACTAGATATCTTTGTGCTGTAAATCTCCCAACAGCCAAACGCAAAAGCAGCAAACATCTCGCTGTATGTCCCACATCCAAAGTGCCAAGAGAGAGCTTGCTCTCCCTGTCTTTGAGTACTGTTTTCACTGTGCCGGTTACCTCTTTGCTAACATTCTCTTCAGCGCTGCAGGGAAACCAGGAACCACGTGGAGAAGGCACCCACACTGAAAGTGCCTGGAGGGAACATTGGGGCTTCTTCTCAGTGTCCTCTGACATAGGGTTTCACTGTCCCGGGAAAGTCTCTGCTAACACCCTGCAGAGCGCTGTGCCCAATCTACAGAAACGTCTTGCGGTATCTCCTACAGGGAAAGTGCCAGGAGGGAATTGTCGAGCTTGTTCTCAGTGTCTCTGAGAATTGCTCTGATTATCCCTGTGACCTCTTTGCTAAGACTC